>NW_027822032.1:0-275 GCF_054177405.1 Leptonychotes weddellii | reverse complement strand
CCCGCATCGGGCTCCCTGCTCGGCAGGGAGTCTGCTTCTCCCTCTGACCCTATCCCCTCTCATGTGTTCTCTCTCATTCTCTCTCTCTCTCAAATAAATAAATAAATAAAATCTTTTTAATAAATAAATAAATAAAATAAAAGAATTATTTGAGAAATGCTTTGGAATTATGTATGTAAAATCTTTGCCTTGTTTCTTCCTAGTGGATCAATGAGACAATATTAGTGCCATTGGTACAAGAGATCGAGTCTGTGAGCACACAGATGAGACGAATG
>NW_027822031.1:0-2562 GCF_054177405.1 Leptonychotes weddellii | reverse complement strand
TGCATTGATTTTATATCCTGCCACTTTACTGAATTCCTGTATGAGTTCTAGCAGTTTTGGGGTGGAATTTTTGGGGTTTTCCACATAAAGTATCATATCATCTGCAAAGAGTGAGAGTTTGACTTCTTCTTTGCTGATTTGGATGCCTTTGATTTCTTTTTGTTGTCTGATTGCTGTGGCTAGGACTTCTAATACTATGTTGAATAGCAGTGGTGATAGTGGACATCCCTGCCATGTTCCTGACCTTAGGGGAAAAACTCTCAGTTTTTCCCCATTGAGAATGATATTCGCTGTAGGTTTTTCATAGATGGCTTTTATGATATTGAGGTATGTACTCTCTATGCCTATACTCTGAAGACTTTTGATCAAGAAAGGATGCTGTACTTTGTCAGATGCATTTTCTGCATCTATTAAGAGGATCATATGGTTCTTGTTCTTTCTTTTGTTAATGTATTGTATCACATTGATTGATTTGCGGATGTTGTACCAAACCTGCAGCCCAGGGATAAATCCCACTTGGTCGTGGTGAATAATCTATTTAATGTACTGTTGGATCCTATTGGCTAGTATTTTGGTGAGAATTTTTGCATCCATGTTCATCAAGGATATTGGTCTGTAATTCTCCTTTTTGATGGGGTCTTTGTCTGCTTTTGAGATCAAGGTAATGCTGGCCTCATAAAATGAGTTTGGAAGTTTTCCTTCCATTTCTATTTTTTGGAACAGTTTCAGAGAATAGGTATTAATTCCTCTTTCAATATTTGGTAGAATTCCCCTGGGAAGCCATCTGTCCTGGGCTTTTGTTTTTTGGGAGATTTTTGATGACTGCTTCAATTTCCTTAGTGGTTATAGGTCTGTTCAGGTTTTCTATTTCTTCCTGCTTCAGTTTTGGTAGTTGATACATCTCTAGGAATGCATCCGTTTCCCCCAGGTTATCTAATTTGCTGGCATAGAGTTGCTCATAATATGTTCTTATAATTGTTTGTATTTCTTTGGTGTTGGTTGTGATCTCTCCTCTTTCATTCATGATTTTGTTGATTTGGGTCATTTCTCTTCTCTTTTGGATAAGTCTGGCCAGGGGTTTATCAATCTTCTTAATTCTTTCAAAGAACCAGCTCCTAGTTTCGTTGATCTGTTCTACTGTTCTTTTAGTTTCTATTTCATTGATTTCTGCTCTGATCTTTATTATTTCTTTTCTCCTGCTGGGTTTAGGCTTTATTTGCTGTTCTTTCTTCAGCTCCTTTAGGTGTAGGTTTAGGTTGTGTACTTGAGACCTTTCTTGTTTTTTGAGAAATGCTTGTATTGCTATATACTTGCCTCTTAGGACTGTCTTTGCTGCATCCAAAGATTTTGAATAATTGTGTTTTCATTTTCATTGGTTTCCATGAATTTTTTTAATGCTTCTTTAATTTCCTGTTTGACCCATTCATTCTTTAGTAGGATGCTCTTTAGCCTCCATGTATTTGAGTTCTTTCCAACTTTCCTCTTGTGATTGAGTTCTAGTTTCAAAGCATTGTGGTCTGAAAATAGGCAGGGAATGATCCCAATCTTTTGGTACTGGTTGAGACCTGATTTATGACCTAGGATGTGATCGATTCTGGAGAATGTTCCATGGGCACTAGAGAAGAATGTGTATTCCGTTGCTTTGGGATGGAATGTTCTGAATATGACTGTGAAGTCCATATACTCCAGTGTGTCATTTAAAGTCTTTATTTCCTTGTTGTTCTTTTGCTTAGATGATCTGTCTATTTCAGGGAGGGGGGTGTTAAAGTCCCCCACTATTATTGTATTATTGTTGATGAGTTTCTTTGCTTTTGTTATTAATTGCCTTATATAATTGGCTGCTCCCATGTTAGGGGCATAGATATTTACAATTGTTAGATCTTCTTGTTGGAGAGACCTTTTAAGTATGATATAGTGTCCTTCATCATCTCTTATTACAGTCTTTGGTTTAAAATCTAATGTGTCTGAACTAAGGATTGCCACCCCAGCTTTCTTTTGGTGTCCATTAGCATGATAAGTGGTTTTCCACCCCCTCACTTTCAATCTGGGGGTGTCTCTGGTTCTAAAATGAATCTCTTGCAGACAGCATATGGATGGGTCTTGTTTTTTAATCCAATCTGATAGCCTGTGTCTTTTGATTGGGGCATTTAGCCCATTTACATTCAGGGTAACTATTGAAAGATAGGAATTTAGTGCCATTGTATTGCCTGTAAGGTGACTGTTACCGTATATTGTCTCTGTTCCTTTCTGGTCTATGTTGCTTTTAGGTTCTCTCTTTGCTTAGAGGACCCCTTTCAAGATTTCTTGTAGGGCTGGTTTCGTGTTTGCAAATTCCTTTAGATTTTGTTTGTCCTGGAAGCTTTTTATCTCTCCTTCTATTTTCAATGACAGCCTAGCTGAACATAGTATTCTTGGCTGCGTATTTTTATCATTTAGTGCTCTGAATATATCCTGCCAGTCCTTTCTGGCCTGCCAGGTCTCTGCGGATAGGTCTGTTGCCAATCTAATGTTTCTACCCTTGTAGGTTACATATCTCTTCTCCCGAGCTGCTTTCAGGATTTT
>NW_027822030.1:0-275 GCF_054177405.1 Leptonychotes weddellii | reverse complement strand
GCCACTTGCCCAAGGTCACAAAGCTAGAAAACAGAAGAGCTAGGGTATGATCCAAAGCAAGCAGCCTGTCCTCCTCACTCTACTGTGCTGCATCTCACTGAAACTGCTCTTTGATGTCCCTGTCTATCTTCCCTTCTGGCCTCTGAACCTCCTCAGGCCAACTGCTATGGTGTGTTCATTACTGCATTTCTCATATGTAACTTAGTGTCTGACAAAAGAGAGCTCAGTGGTCGAATAGATGGTTTGGTTTGGATTTTGCTCTTGAATTTATCGAG
>NW_027822029.1:0-275 GCF_054177405.1 Leptonychotes weddellii | reverse complement strand
TTCATAATAAAGAACATATTAGAAAGGGGAATAATGGAAATATATGCCAAATTAATGCTGAAGTATTTAATGTAATGTCTATTTATTTTTCACATTTTGGAAAAATTTCATTTATTTCAAATAAGTCATTTGAAATATACTTCTCTTTATCTGGAAGGGAGTATGTACAAAGAGGAATAAAGACACATTAAAAAAAAAATACAACCTAGTGGTTCCTAATTTACCAAGTTATCAAGGCTAATGAAAGGTATAAGTCTTCAAAAGGAAAGAGCCCG
>NW_027822028.1:0-275 GCF_054177405.1 Leptonychotes weddellii | reverse complement strand
GCATGGTTCAGCTGGTTGAGCAGCTGGCTCTTGATGTCAGCTCAGGTCATGATCTCAGGGTCCTGGGATCGAGCCCCACATGTCGTGCTCTGTGCTCAGTGGGGAATCTACTTGAGGATTCTCTCTCTCCCTCTCCGTCTGTCCCTCTCCCCCTCGCTCATTCTCTCTCTCTCTCAAATAAATAAATCTTAAAAAAAAATAAATAAATAAATAAAGACCCTATCTCCAAATACAGTCACATTCTGAGATCCTGGGGGTTAGGACTTCAACATAAG
>NW_027822027.1:0-275 GCF_054177405.1 Leptonychotes weddellii | reverse complement strand
AAAAAAAAAAAAAAGAAGGAAAGAAGGAACAGTACCAGATCTACTAACATTAAAAGAAAAATAAGGAAATATTATGAACTATGACAATAAAGTAAAAAAGTTGGATGAAATGGACAAATTCCTTGGAAAAAAAAAAATAAAGCCCCTGACCTACTGTAGATGGTGAAAATTCTAGTGTTTACCTGCCTGAGGCACTCCAAGTAGAAAAATCGTAATCAGTAAAGATATGGAAGCACTGAACAAAACAGGTGTTTATTACTAGAGTAAAAAAAAAA
>NW_027822025.1:0-275 GCF_054177405.1 Leptonychotes weddellii | reverse complement strand
ACCCCCACGCCCCCGCTGAGCCAGGCCTGAAGTTCCCTCCGAGCACCCAGGTCAGCAGCCTCTCTGGGGCCACCCTCACTGGACCTTGCAGGGCAGCCCAGAGGCCCTTCCCGCTTTCTCAAAGTGAACGGATATCTGAAGACACAAGATCATGCTCAGGGGATCCTATGCATCAAACCCAGGTTCACCTCGTCCCAGGGCTGACAAAGCCTCTCGCTGGCCCCCTTCTCTGTGGAGGGGCAGGTGGGCTGCCCGCTGCACTGTGGGAACGGACC
>NW_027822024.1:0-275 GCF_054177405.1 Leptonychotes weddellii | reverse complement strand
GAGCTTTTCAGACTGTGGCGCTGAGAGGAGTTACTTAGGCATGGCATGGCCATCTCACTGAGCTGGGGACCAGGAGAAGGTTGCTGCCCAGAGAAATCGACACAGTGGTTCCTGGAGTATCTGCCTAGTAATCTGCTTCTTCCCTGGAGGCAACTTCACGAGGCTAGACTAAAAATTGCTGAGGAAAGAAAAACCACCATGAAACTATGAGCTGAACAGGTCTTGGCATTTCCTAAGGGCTGGAGTGATCACATTTCTGGGTTTGGTAGGATATT
>NW_027822023.1:0-275 GCF_054177405.1 Leptonychotes weddellii | reverse complement strand
GGCAGGGAGTCTGCTTCTCCCTCTGACCCTCCTCCCTCTCATTCTCTCTGTCTCAAATAAATAAATAAAATCTTTAAAAAAAAAAAAATCAACTCTCAGATTAATTTTGTTCCTAGATGATCAGCATCTGTCTTTAAGATTCTCTATTGTTTATGTTTTGCAATTTTGAAGGATAAATCTATGTGTGGCTTTCTTTTCATTTGCCAAGGTAGAGATTTCTTGGAGGTTTCTGAAGCTGAATATGATACTGCTGGACAGTTCTAAAAAATTTTTAG
>NW_027822022.1:0-275 GCF_054177405.1 Leptonychotes weddellii | reverse complement strand
CTAGGCCAATTTCAGAGATTTTTTTTAAGCAAGTTGAGATCTGAGCAGAAGAAATAAAAGATATATTCCAGGGAGTATACTGACTATCAGAAATCTAATAGCATATGCAGTTTTGGGAATGTTGAAGAATGCCCTGCTTTCTACTGGGTATTTACCCCAAAGATACAAAAGTAGGGATCCGAAGGGGTACGTGCACCCCGATGTTTATAGCAGCAATGTCCACAATAGCCAAACTGTGGAAAGAGCCAAGATGTCCATCGACAGATGACTGGATA
>NW_027822021.1:0-275 GCF_054177405.1 Leptonychotes weddellii | reverse complement strand
AGGTGTTCAGAATGGTTTGATCCCTATCCAGCTGAATTCCTGAGAGGAGACGAAATCCAGGTCTCCTACTCCTCCACCATCTTGCTCTGCCCCTAAAGCAGAGGTTTTTAAACATTTTTGTTCCATCCTGTCTTTTGTTGGATATGGAGGCCTATGGAACACTTCTCAGAAAAACATTTTTAAATGCCCCAAATAAAATACATAGGATTACAAACTATACCAAGCACTGTAAACTAGTATGTGTGTGCTTTGCTTACTTTTTAAAAATATACACT
>NW_027822020.1:0-2563 GCF_054177405.1 Leptonychotes weddellii | reverse complement strand
GAATGCATTTTTGTGTGGCTATTTTATTTTAGGTTGGAGAAGGGTCTAGAACTTATAGGTAGTACTTCCCAAAGTTACGTTGGTTCTCATATTTGGTTTTTAAAAGTCTGAGGGGCTTTAAAAAATATTGGTGCCTGGGTTCTATTCCTGGAAATGTTGACATAATTGGTGTAGGGTATTGGGATTTTCTTTTTTTTTTAAAGATTTTATTTATTTATTTGAGACAGAGAGAATGAGAGAGAGAGAGAGCACATGAGAGGGGGGAGGGTCAGAGGGAGAAGCAGGCTCCCTGCCGAGCAGGGAGCCCGATGCGGGACTCGATCCCGGGACTCCAGGATCACGACCTGAGCCGAAGGCAGTCGCCCAACCGACTGAGCCACCCAGGCGCCCTGGGTATTGGGATTTTCAAAGACTTCCTACAAATTTCCAGTATGCTGGCAAGGTTGAGAACTACTGTGGTATACGATCTACCGTGGCAAAATAAAAAGAAAAATAAACGAATAAAAAGATTCAAAGGACAATTAAATTTAGACCTCTCCATCTTGGAGATTTAAAAAACACATTCTCATTTGAAAGATTCTGAATGGTTCTGAGTGATAAAGAAACCTGTTTAACTTTGTTTAACTCCGACTTTTCCAAAGTACTTCATCCTGAATCCCTTTCTACTCCCCCACAGTTCTGTTGATATCTGGGAGTACCAGTGTTCTGAAACACTCTAGGACACATTTCCTGATCCACACCTGTGTGAAACAAAATAGATCTCTTGGGATTAGAATAATATGCTGCCATTTATGGAACTGTTTTTGTACTGTTCCCTCAGAGTCTTGGAAATAGATGGCTTATCAAATAATGGTGTTTTATCTAATATGAACAGGAACACGAAACTTTTAGAGTAGGTGTGAGGCCAGAAAAACTTTCCTTATGGGAGGACCCACAAACCTCCCACTGGCAATCCTTTAAAGACATTTGACATTGAAATGAATCCATACTGTTTGTATTAAGGGAGAGGTTTGTTGTGTTTGGGGGATGACCCCTAGTGATATCCCAGTTGCTGAGCTATGTCTTAATGTGGGAAATCTCTGAAGCAATTACTCTAGATCATCTGGGCATGCCAGAACTTGTAGGTCTCTTAACAAAGGCTCAAAGGGGTCAACCACTTAGAACTTGGCATTAGGCTGCCTTCTTTCTTCTAAAGCAAAGTAAACATGTGCTGGTAGATGTTAGATGTAATTATAAAATATATCTCTTCACAGAAAATGTTGAACCAGATATTTGTTAGCTTAAATATGATATTGTGATTTTTGTCAAAGCTTATTTAGCAATTAACTTTGTATTTCAAAGGAAAAGTTTTCCTTATCATGTTTTTCTTTTGAGTATCAAAAATGTAGAAACAAAATTTATTTTATGCTTTTCAGTGTATCTTATGATGGCTACCCTTCTGCTTCACAGTGTTGATCTTTGGGGTTATTTCTGCCCCCATGGATCTTTAATAAACCTTTGCTTTTAACGCTTGGTGTGATGAGAAAGATCTGCATTAGTTTTGAATAGTGAGGATGTGCTAGTTTCCTGAGTGTTGAAAATAGATGGGAGTAGATAGCTTATCCATTCCAAACTATTCAATCCATTCTCAACAGCTGAGACGTGTTGAGTAACTTGGACCACCATCAAAAGCAGACTCTTTATCAGATTTTTCTTGTTAAAGTAGTAAATAAGTGCCATGAGAACAGGATCTGAGAACAGAAACAACTGTCAGGGTCTCTATGACTCACTAAATACATGTAAGGAAGTGAGTTACATCTATTCTTTTTTTTTTGGAACATGGCAGTGCTTCAATGGTTTGAGTTTGAAAGTTGGTTCAGATGACTTTTTTTGTTATTCCTATTTTGATGGTCCCAGATCTGTGTTACCAAGTTTCTATAGAATAGTCAGTGCCAGACTTTTGTACTCTTTATAGTACATTTCTGATAGCCAGTCTTAGTTGATAAAGATGGTTTAGAAAACTACTTTACATTAATTTAATGTATTTACATTAATTTACATCAATGAATTTACATTTACATTAATGAATATAGTTATTTTGTTGAATGTCTTGTTGAATGTCTTTTCGGTACCTAAACTAAGGGCAATTTGCTATTATTTATTATTTTTTAAAAGATTTATTTATTTATTTGAGAGAGAGAGAGAGAGAACATGAGCAGGGCAAGGGGCAGAGGGAGAGGAAGAGAGAGAGAATCCTCAAGCAGATTCTGCACTGAGCACGGAGCCCGATGCAGGACTCTATCCCAGAACCCTGGAATCATGACCTGAGCCGAAATCAAAAGGCAGCCCCTTAACTGACTGAGCCATCCAGGAGCCCCCAATTTACTACTATTTTTATCTGTAAAGCAAAATTAGTGTGGTTAAATGGGTGTCACCCACATCTTGATGAAAGGCACAGAACATAGAGGTCTGTTTTTTTTTTTTGGTGCCTATTATTGCTAGTTCTTGACAGATTCTATTCTGCTTATTAGTTTATGTGACCTTTTAAGCCATGATTTAGAGATGAATTTTTACATATCTGTTT
>NW_027822019.1:0-275 GCF_054177405.1 Leptonychotes weddellii | reverse complement strand
AAAGACACCAGTGTCTAGGAAACTTAGACACATTTCTCTGGAAAGGGATATTCCTGATAAAATGATTAAATACTCCCTAATCCTGCCCAGTTTTTTATCATAATTAAAACCCTGAGTTATGGTTTGAATTAATAAAATTGCAGTAATGCAGGGAACTCATAATAAAACTAGTGAAAACTTACGGAAGAATTGAATTTTCAATGAGAAAAATTCCACTGAGTCATAAATTTTACTTTTCTACTAAGTAACATATCTATAAATATTCATGATATAAA
>NW_027822018.1:0-275 GCF_054177405.1 Leptonychotes weddellii | reverse complement strand
AAAGACCCAGTTGAGGTGGTAAGCATGGATTTACCAATATGTCTGCAGGTTGCTTTGGAAGCTGCATCCTCTTTCATTATACATTTACACTCTGTCTAAACAAAAGAAGTTACTGTAAAATGTCAGCAACTTAATCTGTTTCCTAGAGAATATGACAATAAATTGTGTTAAAATTTTCTACCAGAAACTCAAACTTCTTCTTTTTTTATTATTATTATGTTATGTTAATCACCATACATTACCTCATTAGCTTTTGATGTAGTGTTCCATGATTC
>NW_027822017.1:0-275 GCF_054177405.1 Leptonychotes weddellii | reverse complement strand
AGAGGAATGACATGTTCTGTGTCAAATTAAAGAGGAGGCCACCCCAGCTACTGGGCAGAGCGGTGGCCGAGGGGCAGTGGAGAGGGGGCAAAGGAAGCAAGGCTGGCCCCCAGGTCTCTGGCTGGAGCCATGGGTGGGTGCTGGGGTGCAGAGCTGGTCGGTCGGGACCGATGCCAATGTGAGAGTGTGAGCAGATGCAGAGTGTTGAGGCCCTGCTGTCCTGGGGACTAGTCACAGCGATAAACAGCTGGGGTTTTTGTGCTCTGGTCAAGGTG
>NW_027822016.1:0-275 GCF_054177405.1 Leptonychotes weddellii | reverse complement strand
GCAATTGCACTATTGGGTATTTACCCCAAAGATACAAATGTAGTGATCTGAAGGGTAAATGCACCCCAATGTTTATAGCAGCAATGTCCACAATAGCCAAACTGTAGAAAGAGCCTAGATGTCCATGGACAGACGAATGGATAAAGAAGATGTGGTGTATGTATACACACACACACACACACACACACACACACACACACACAGGAATATTATGCAGCCATCAAAAGGAATGAAATCTTGCCATTTGCAACGACATGGATAGAACTGGAGGGTAT
>NW_027822015.1:0-275 GCF_054177405.1 Leptonychotes weddellii | reverse complement strand
GCTATTCCTTTCTTCGATCTCCTGTTGGGGTTGTAGGTGTTCAGAATGGTTTGATCCCTATCCAGCTGAATTCCTGAGAGGAGACGAAATCCAGGTCTCCTACTCCTCCGCCATCTTGCTCCGCCCTATGGCATCTTTTTTAAAAAAAGATTTTATTTATTTTAGAGAGTACGAATGGGGGGAAGGGGCGGGGTGGGTAGAGAGAATACCAAGCTGATTTCCCACTGAGTGCAGAGCCTGACACGGGGCTCCATCCCACCACCCTGAGATCATGA
>NW_027822014.1:0-275 GCF_054177405.1 Leptonychotes weddellii | reverse complement strand
GAAATAAGTGACACCATGAAACGTTCCAATGTCAGAATTATTGGGATCTCTGAGGGGGTGGAGAGAGAGAGAAGACGAAGATATATTTGAGCAAATCGTAGCTGAGAACTGCCCTAATCTGGGGAATGAAACAAACATTCATGTCCTAGAGGCAGAAAGGACCCCTCCCAAGATCAAGGAAAACAGGCCAACGCCCCGGCATGTAATAGTAAAACTCGCAATTCTTAGAACCAAGAAAACCATCTTAAGGGCAGTTAGAGGGAAGAGATTCCTTA
>NW_027822013.1:0-275 GCF_054177405.1 Leptonychotes weddellii | reverse complement strand
AAAGACACCAGTGTCTAGGAAACTTAGACACATTTCTCTGGAAAGGGATATTCCTGATAAAATGATTAAATACTCCCTAATCCTGCCCAGTTTTTTATCATAATTAAAACCCTGAGTTATGGTTTGAATTAATAAAATTGCAGTAATGCAGGGAACTCATAATAAAACTAGTGAAAACTTACGGAAGAATTGAATTTTCTTTTTTTTTTTTTTTAAAGATTTTATTTATTTATTTGAGACAGAGAGAATGAGAGAGAGAGAGCACATGAGAGTGG
>NW_027822012.1:0-275 GCF_054177405.1 Leptonychotes weddellii | reverse complement strand
AGGAATTCAAGATAATTCTATGTTAACAAATCCCACTTTAAAATTAAAGAGAAAAATGTTCTCAGACTCAGAAAAAGCATTTAATAAAAGTCAACACATGTTAAGCATGCATCCAATAAAACAGTGACAAAATATATTTTTAGAAATCCTAACACATTGTTCCTTATACATGTACATAAATACTTTAATTCAATATTATTAAAGTAATTTTATAAATTCCTAAAACCTATAGGAAAAGAAAACCGAACTGATAAAAGACACAGTCAATTTACAGA
>NW_027822011.1:0-275 GCF_054177405.1 Leptonychotes weddellii | reverse complement strand
TCCAAAGAGTAACTTGTTTAACAACATAAGAAAAAAAACCTTAAACACATTTTTTTAATAGTCTTTTTTTTTTTTGTCAATTAAGTAAGCTCTATGCTCCACATGAGGCTTTACCTAATGACCCCAAGATCTAGAGTTGTGTGCTCTACTGACTGAACTAGCCGGACGCCCCTAAGAAAAATTATCTTATAAAGCAGAGCTATTTAACCTTCTAATTTATTATCAAACTAACTAAAACACCTACAAGTCACCTGAGAAAACTCCCTTTTGAAGTA
>NW_027822010.1:0-2563 GCF_054177405.1 Leptonychotes weddellii | reverse complement strand
CTGTCGGTTGTCTTTTGGTTTTGTTGACTGTTTCTTTTGCTGTGCAAAAGCTTTTTATCTTGATGAAGTCCTAATAGTTCATTTTTGCCCTTGCTTCCCTTGCCTTTGGCGATGTTTCTAGGAAGAAGTTGCTGCGGCTGAGGTCAAAGAGGTTGCTGCCTGTGTTCTCCTTTAGGATTTTGATGGACTCCTGTCTCACATTTAGGTCTTTCAACCATTTTGGTCTATTTTTGTGTGTGGTGTAAGGAAATGGTCCAGTTTCACTCTTCTGCATGTGGCTGTCCAATTTTCCCAACACCATTTGTTGAAAAGACTGTCTTTTTTCCATTGGACATTCTTTCCTGCTTTGTCAAAGATTAGTTGACCATAGAGTTGAAGGTCTACCAGGCTTTTTTTTTTGAAAATAGAAGAGCTGTCCTCATCTGTCTTAAGTCTCTTTTCCTTGAACACTGATCTCATCCCCTTTCCCTTACTTACCCAAGAGGTTTGCTCTTGCCATGATCCTTCCCTCTCTCTTGGACCATTAAAATTCCCCTTCCTATTGCATTGTTCCAATGAACATATAAACATAATAGAGTAACTTTTCTCTCATCTCTCTGTTCTCTTTCATAGCAAAACTCCTTGAAAAAGTTCTCTCTACTCATTCTCCAATTTCTCATTTTCCATTCTCCTGAATCTACTGTGGCAAGCTTTGGTCCTTATTACTCACTGAAACTATTCTTATCAAGGGTAACAATACCTCCTGTTCCAAAATCCAATGGCTCAACCTTAGTTCTCTTTTTGTCTTAGCAGGAGTTAAAATTTCAGTTCTCTTTACACTTAATTTAAGTAGAAGTAGAAATTTCAGTCCTCTTTACACTTATCTATCTGGTGGATAAACTCTAAGGTGCCACCTCTCTTAATACGGTATTTGTGCTCTTGTGTATCTCCTCTTGAGTGTGGGTGGGACCTGTGCTTGCTTCTGACCAATAGAATGTGGCAAAGGTGATGGGATGTCACTTTCATGATTACATTATGTCATATATGATTTTTCTCTTACTAGCAGACTCTCTCTAGAGGCCTCAAAGTCTAGCTGGCTTCAGGGAAGTGGCAATGTTAGGAGTGGCTAGGTGGCTAGGTGCTGAGGGCCAGCAAGAAGCTAATGGCCAATGAGAGGCTGGGGCTTTCAGTCCTATAATAGCAAGTAAATTAAATGTGCCAACAACCTGAGTGAGCTTGGAGGAAGAATCGTTGCCAGTTGTGCCTCCAGATGAAAATGCAGCCCATGGGGCACCTTGGGTGGCTCAGTCATTAAGCGTCTGCCTTCTGCATCGGGCTCCCTGCTCGGTGGGAAGCCTGCTTCTCCCTCTCCCACTCCCCCTGCTTGTGTTCCCTCTCTCGCTGTGTCTCTCTGTGTCAAATAAATAAATAAAATCTTTAAAAAAAAAGAAAATGCAGCCCAGCTAACACCTGCCTGCAGCCTTGTGATCCCTGTAAGCAGAGGACCCAGTTAAGCCATGCATGAACTCCTGACCCACAGAAACCATGAGACAATAAATGTATGTTATTTTAAGCCACTAAGCTTGTGGTAATTTACTACACAGCAACAGAAAACTAATATAACCACTCATCTTTTATATACAGTTATTGCTATGTTTTTTTCCATAATGGCATCTTATATGGGATTTTTTTAAAAACTCAGATACAATTTGTTTGCATATTAAACAGGTACCATTCTGTGCCTTCATATGGCAAATGATAACCATGGAACCCTAGGGTACAAGTGAGGAGTCATAGGAGAACCTAGAGGTTCTCACACTTGTTACCAAGTGTAACCATGAATAAATAACTTTGTCTCTCTGGGGCTGATTTCCCATGTGTAAAATGAGTGGGTTGCAGCAGACCATCTCAAAGAACTCTGAAACTCTGAGGTGTGATATATGATGATTCTGTGGCTGACTTAGGACCCGCCCAGTCATCTTTGGAAGGTGGAAGGCAACTGAAGCAGGGTAAAGGACTCACAGAGCTGGAGGATTTAGGAGATGAATTTCCTTCCCCTATTCATTTCATTAGTGAGAAGCTGAAGCCCAGACTGAAAGGGACTTGCTAGTCAATGGCAGAGCTGGCCTCAGCCTTTTCCTTTGGGCTCCTACATCAGTGCTTTTTCAGTGGCAACAGGAGACCCTTCTCTTTTCTAAGCTCTCCCAGGCCCTTTGTTAGCATTGTGAGGTAAACCCAAGGTCTGCCTGCCCTACAGATGGGGCTTGAGGGTTTGCTCCAAATCTCTTAAAGTGCTTGGGCCCAATCCTGGGAACATTCCTCATCCAGCAGTGCTTTCTCCTGCCTTATTTCAGGAGAACCTACCAGTTGGCCCTGTCTTGTGCCAAGGAAGCTGTTGGCTGAGTAAAAGGTTAGGGGAGGGTCTGTGGGTGAGGTGGAATCTGTACGCAGGTAAGGGTGGGGGCTACAGCTTTGGAGAACCTGAGCCCAATAAGCTCTTGGAGGCTTCCCCCAACACAGTCTTACTTTAAAAACTAATACTCAAGGGGTGCCTGGGTGGCTCAGTTGGTTAAGCAACTGCCTT
>NW_027822009.1:0-275 GCF_054177405.1 Leptonychotes weddellii | reverse complement strand
TGAGAAGCACAGCTACCTGCCTTCACTGAAATATACCTCAGGCTGAGATTTGGGGCGGGAGAGCAGGTCAGTTGATCTGCAGGAAGGTGCGGCTTTTCCCTATCGGCTCAACCACACCGCCAGTCCATTCTTAAGGAGCCGCACACCAGGACTGGTGTGTTTAAGCTTTCAGCCTTTGGGGGCTATTTGACCAACAGTCTTTGGGAAGAATAAAGCAGTCCCCAGGGATTAACAGATCAGAATGTTCACACAAGTTCATCTTTTTCTAACAATGA
>NW_027822008.1:0-275 GCF_054177405.1 Leptonychotes weddellii | reverse complement strand
AACTTTTTATAAAATTATTCACTTTTACAGATCATTACATCATCCACATACCTATTTAGAGATGGCCTCTGTGGGAATGAAGCACCCTCTTCCCCCCCCGCTCCTGCCCTCCCCATCTAGTTTATATTTCAGTGATGTGGCTAGAGAAACTCTCACACAGCATGAATATCCAGCAGGTTTTTGTGTTTTTCCTGGCAGGTTGACCTATGTGGCCATTCTGTGGAGTTCTCTGGGAACCCTCAATTCTGAGGAGGATTAGTTTGCTTAAATCCTTA
>NW_027822007.1:0-275 GCF_054177405.1 Leptonychotes weddellii | reverse complement strand
GCTGTCGCTTTACACATATAAAAATGTGATGGGCACCTGGGTGACTCAGATGGTTAAGCATCTGCCTTCGGCTCAGGTCATGATCCCAGGGTCCTGGGATCAAGTCCCGCATTGGGCTCCCTGCTTAGCGGGGAGCCTGCTTCTCCCTCTGCCTCTCTCTCTCTGTCTCTTATGAATAAATAAAATCTTTGAAAAAAAAATGTAATGAATATAGTATGCGTTTTTTTCTTTTTTCTCACATCATAGTAGAAAGGAATAAATGTTATGTTTTAGTA
>NW_027822006.1:0-275 GCF_054177405.1 Leptonychotes weddellii | reverse complement strand
AAAAAAAAAAAAAAAAGAACTTATACAACTCAACATGGGATAATATACTTACAAATTATATATCTGATAAGGAACCTGTATCCAGAATATATAAAGAAGTATTATAACTTAATAACTCCAATAATCCAATTTTAAGGTGGAAAGTGATTTTAAAAGATATTTCTCCACAAAAGATATATAATGGCCAATAAGCACAAAAAAAGATACTTGACATAATTAATTATTAGTCTGTGGCCATTATAACAAATTACCACACTTTGGTGGCTTAAAACAAC
>NW_027822005.1:0-275 GCF_054177405.1 Leptonychotes weddellii | reverse complement strand
GCGAACCTTCCATTTAACTGATGGCCGCTGTCCTCAGCGGGCCTTCCATTGAACTGATGGCCGCTGTCCTCGGCGAACCTTCCATTTAACTGATGGCCGCTGTCCTCGGCGGGCCTTCCATTTAACTGATGGTCGCTGCCCTCGGCGGGCCTTTCCATTTAACTGATGGCTGATGTCCTTGGCGGGCCTTCCATTTAATTGATGGCTGCTGTCCTCGGACCTTTCCATTTAACTGATGGCCGCTGTCCTCGGCGAACCTTCCATTTAACTGATGG
>NW_027822004.1:0-275 GCF_054177405.1 Leptonychotes weddellii | reverse complement strand
TCACTTCTCCGCACGTCCTACCTTCCAGAAAATGGTCGCTTTCCTGATGAGAGAGTTGTTGCTCTTCTTTTCTTCAATCTCCTGTTGAGTTTGTAGGTGTTCAGAATGGTTTGATCCCTATCCAGCTGAATTCCTGAGAGGAGACGAAATCCAGGTCTCCTACTCCTCCGCCATCTTGCTCCGCCCCCGACTTTATCTTGGTGAATATTTAATGTATGATTGAAATTATGTTAATTTTGCCACTAGTAGGTGGCATGTAGCATAAATATCAATTA
>NW_027822003.1:0-275 GCF_054177405.1 Leptonychotes weddellii | reverse complement strand
GTCGTTGCAAATGGCAAGATTTCATTCTTTTTGATGGCTGCATAATATTCCATTATATATATATATATACACACACACACACACACACACACACACACACCACGTCTTCTTTATCCATAGAGCCCAAGTTCTAAGCTGCAACACTCTATCACCTTGGAATTGGGCAAGTTCCATCTTAGTTACGGGTGAGTCCTTTCAAATAGAAATCAGTGAACCTGTCCTAAATTAGAATAGGATCTTTGTTAAAAGAGTCTTAGAGCCAGCACTCAACTGAC
>NW_027822002.1:0-275 GCF_054177405.1 Leptonychotes weddellii | reverse complement strand
TGTGTGCACATACACGGGACCCCTGCGTGTGCTGACTCGTGTGCACATACATGGGACCCTTGCGTGTGCTGACTCATGTGTGCACATACACGGGACCCCTGTGTGTGCTGACTCGTGCGCAGATACACGGGACCCCTGTGTGTGCTGACTCGTGCGCAGATACACGGGACCCCTGTGTGTGCTGACTCATGCGCGGATACACGGGACCCCTGCATGTGCTGAGTCGTGTGCACATACATGGGACCCCTGTGTGTGCTGACTCATGTGCACATACA
>NW_027822001.1:0-275 GCF_054177405.1 Leptonychotes weddellii | reverse complement strand
TTTTTAATTTTATTTTTAATTGTGTTTTTATTGTTTCCATTTTATTTTAAAAGAGAGATGAAAGCTGCAATTTGCCAAATTGCTGCACACTTTTTCTTGCCATACAACTGCCCTAGCAAGTTAACCTAAAACAGTTTTCTAAAATGTATTTTTAATGAGAAACTGAGATCGCTGAAATTTGTCTTGAACATTTTTTTTTTCCCTTTAGACCTCTTATAGGGCTCTGGAGTTTCCATACCTCAGTGCCGAGAGCATGGCAAAGGAATTCGGCTCAG
>NW_027822000.1:0-275 GCF_054177405.1 Leptonychotes weddellii | reverse complement strand
ACATCCCACCACTCAGTGCTCAAGCCCAGTGGCCCCCCATCACTGGAGATGGCTACAGGGTTGGTTAGGAGTGGGATCCTGTGTGAGGGGCTGGTTCTTCCCTCCTGGCTCTTCTCTGACATT
The DNA here is from genome assembly GCF_054177405.1 of Leptonychotes weddellii. Taxonomy (NCBI): domain Eukaryota; kingdom Metazoa; phylum Chordata; class Mammalia; order Carnivora; family Phocidae; genus Leptonychotes; species Leptonychotes weddellii. The sequence goes on along the minus strand of NW_027822000.1, from coordinate 152 downwards.
TAGGAATTTGGGTCTAGAGATTATGTTTGATCTTCCCCTTCCTATTAAAGGCACCAAATCTAAGATCAGGCAGACTGTGTGGGAATCTCCATGTCACCATGGTGGCTGGGTGACCTTGGGCAAGTTGTTTAATGTCTCTGAACTATGACATG
>NW_027821999.1:0-2563 GCF_054177405.1 Leptonychotes weddellii | reverse complement strand
CCCCCTGGCTGCCGGGAGGGTGTTCTCTGCGTTTCCTCAGGGACTCTCCCCCAACCCTGTCATCTGTGCTGGCTGCACTGCCCTCAGCCCTGACCTGGCCTGTTTCTACCACTGGGGTTGCAGACTGAGTTGGAGACTGCATTATTTTATTCCCAGCATTGAGCTCAGTAAGTAATGAAACACACACACACACACACACGCACATGCACGTGCGCGTGATAGTAGAGCAGATTCCAGGCAAAAAGACTCATGTGAGTGATCAGAGGCACAGCAAGGGGACAGCGAATCAGGGAAACTCCAAGTAACCTGATACTCTGGACTTTTGAATTGGATCTAAAAGCAGTATAAAACATAAAAGCATAGAGTTAGATGAAAGACAGATATGAATTAGCCAGCAGAAACTCAAATAAGTATTAACCTCCCTAGGCATTATTCATCATGCTTTCCAGTTCTGAATCCATTGGCTTCCTGCCTCTGAATTTTTTTTTAACTAAGATTTTTATTTATTTATTTGAGATAGAGATCGAGAGAGAGAGAGAAAGAAAGAGAGAGAGTGCGCACAAGCGGAGGGAAGGGGCAGAGGGAGAGGGAGAAGCAAATTCTCCACTGAGAAGTAGGAGCGAGGACTAGCTGCAAATTCAGAAACATTTATGGGTGATAAAAGTGCTCCAAAATTATACTGCCATGTTGATTTAAAAAGTACATATTACCAGAAACCATGCAATTAATTGTCCACCGATCTGCTTTCTGTCTTAAAAATTTGCACTTCATGGACAATTAATATAAATATAATCACAGAATATGTAGTTTTTTTGCATGTAGCTTCTTTTACTTAGTATAATGTTCTTGATGGTCATTCATGGTGTACCATGTATAAGTAGTTTCTTCCTTTATATGACTAGATACTATTCCATTTTATGGATATACAGTGTTTTGTTTATTCATCAGTGGATGGACATTTGAACTGTTGCCAATTTTTGGCTATTATGAGTAATTCTGATATGAATATTTACATACGTGTCTTTGGGGGGACATTTGTTTTATTTTTTCTTAGATTCCTAGGGGAGGATTTGCTGGGTGTTTTGGTGAGTTTTTGTTTAACTTTTTATGTTATTGCCAGAGTGTTCTCCAAAGTTGCTATACCATTTTATGGGTTTATTTCTTGACTCTCAATTCTCTTCTACTGACCTCTACGCTTTCTTAGCACCAGTACCACACTGGCCTTATTACTGTAACTTGATTCTTTTGTAAGTTTTGAAATCAGGTGCAGTAAGGCCTTGTTTGAAAGGCCTGCCCTGTTGTCCCCAGGACCTCATGTGTCAGTGATATAGTTTCCCACACCCTCTGTGTGTGCAGCATTATCAATATCATCATCCAAATCAAATTTTGGGTGCGTTCCTCCCCCCACTGCTTCTTTGAGGTGACCAAGAGTCTTCCAACTTTGTTCTTTTTCAAAATTATTTTGTCTTTCTAGGTCTTTTGGGTTTCATGTCAATACTAAGAGAAGCTTGTTAATTTTTGCCCATGAAGCCTGCTGCATGGAATCTTCAGTGGATTTGGTGAGAGTTGCCGTCATGACAATATTGAATCTTTTAATCCATGAACATGGACCCTCTCTGCATTTCTTTAGATATTCTTTCATTTTTCTCTGCGTTGTTTTGTAATTTTCAGTGTACAAGTTTTGATCTTCTTTTGTTAATGTAATTCCTAAATGTTTTATTCTTTTTGGTTTTATTGTAAGTAGAATTGTTTCCTTAATTTCATTTTCAAGTTGTTCATGCTAGTGTATAGAAATGCAACTGATACTTTGTATATCAAATGTGCACCTTGTGTCAGTGCTAAACATGTTTATGGGTTCTAGTTTGGGTTTTATGCATATGTAGATTCCATGGAATTATCCACATACAGGATCATGTCATCTGTGGATAAAGATATTTTAACTTTTCCTTTGCAATCTGTTAGATATTTTTAATTTTTTTCTTGTTGTATATTCTAGAACCTTTAGTACCATGTTAAATAGAAGTGTCAAGAGCAGACATCCCTGTCTTGTTCCTGGTCTTTGGGTTAAAGTGTTCAGTCTTTCAACATTAAATATGATGTCAGCTGTGGGTTTTCACAGATGTTCTTTATCAGGTTGAGGAAGTTCCCTTGTATTGAGATTGTTTCTTCTGCCAACTGGAATATTCCCTTAAATCCCTCTAGTGAATAGTTCACTGCAGCTGTAATGCTTTTCTATTGCAGATTTTTATTTATTTTTTATTTTTTTAATTCCTCTGATTATTTTATTTTTTAAAATTTTTTTATTGTTATGTTAATCACCATACATTACATCACTAGTTTTAGATGTAGTGTTCCATGATTCATTGTTTGTGCATAACACCCAGTGCTCCATGCAGAACGTGCCCTCTTTAATACCCATCACCAGGCTAACCCATCCTCTCCCCCGCCCATCTAGAACCCTCAGTTTGTTTTTCAGAGTCCATTGTCTCTCATGGTTCGTCTATCCCTCCGATTTCCCCCCCTTCATTCTTCCCCTCCTGCTATCTTCTTCTTTTTTTTTTTT
>NW_027821998.1:0-275 GCF_054177405.1 Leptonychotes weddellii | reverse complement strand
AGGTCGTTTGCTTTGACCAGGTCATCCTCACTGTGACGAATGAAAACAGCTGTGGGGTGGGGCCGCCATGGTACTGTTAGCATACTCTTTAATTTCTTGGTTTCGGCATCATCCTATTACTCAACTTGGGTTCGAGTGGTCACAATCCATGCACTATTTGAAATATAATCTCTTTTTTTTTTTAAATTTTATTATGTTAGTCACCATAAAATACATCATTGGTTTTTGATGTGGTGATCCACGATCCATTGTTTTCGTATAACACCCAGTGCTCC
>NW_027821997.1:0-275 GCF_054177405.1 Leptonychotes weddellii | reverse complement strand
AAGACTGAAGTGCAATCTGTGTCCTCTGAGTCAGCTGTGACCAGAGAACCCTGCACTGGGTCTTTAGCTTATTCTATCTGATGGCCAGACTCCACAAAGAAATCTTAGCACAGTGCGTTTTCCATAGTGCTTTCCCATTGTGCATGCTTGAAGGAGTGAGCAAAAGGAGGAAGTAATGAAGAAGCAGAAGAAGGGATCTTTAGAGAGACATCTTAAAAAGAGATTTGAATGTTTGACAGTAATGGAAGAAGACACATTCCCCGTGTCTGGAAAGC
>NW_027821996.1:0-275 GCF_054177405.1 Leptonychotes weddellii | reverse complement strand
TTTGGGCGAACCAAGCCCTTCCCAGCCTTCCCAGCCTTCCCAGCCTTGCGGCTGCTCTGACTATACACATCGTGCTAAAAAAAAAGAAGAGTACGGGGCGCCTGGGTGGCTCAGTTGGTTAAGCGACTGCCTTCGGCTCAGGTCATGATCCTGGAGTCCCAGGATCGAGTCCCACATCGGGCTCCCTGCTCAGCAGGGGGTCTGCTTCTCCCTCTGCCCTCTTCCCTCTCATGCTCTCTGTCTCTCATTCTCTCTCTCTCAAATAAATAAATAAA
>NW_027821995.1:0-275 GCF_054177405.1 Leptonychotes weddellii | reverse complement strand
TTATATATGAAGTTTACCAATTTGACTATTTATATTGGTGAACTTGAATGTTCTCTAGTGGCTTTCCATAGTATCTTTTTCAATAGTATTTGATAAGAATAATCACTTTATTTAAAGATATACCAATTGCACTCTGAGACTTTGGATAGAACTTTTAAGCATAATTATATTCATAGAAATCATTAAGTTAAAAAAAAAAGAAACCTAGTGAAATCACTGAATTTACAGTGTAAATTGAGCTTTCTTTAGGCTTCTTTAGCTATTACAATTAGACA
>NW_027821994.1:0-275 GCF_054177405.1 Leptonychotes weddellii | reverse complement strand
TTCATAATAAAGAACATATTAGAAAGGGGAATAATGGAAATATATGCCAAATTAATGCTGAAGTATTTAATGTAATGTCTATTTATTTTTCACATTTTGGAAAAATTTCATTTATTTCAAATAAGTCATTTGAAATATACTTCTCTTTATCTGGAAGGGAGTATGTACAAAGAGGAATAAAGACACATTAAAAAAAAAAATACAACCTAGTGGTTCCTAATTTACCAAGTTATCAAGGCTAATGAAAGGTATAAGTCTTCAAAAGGAAAGAGCCC
>NW_027821993.1:0-275 GCF_054177405.1 Leptonychotes weddellii | reverse complement strand
GGTCCTTCATTCTCTACATAGAGCTTTTATTTATTTATTTATTTACAGCCACATGAAGAAGAATAAAACTGGACCTTTTCCTTACACCACACACAAAAACAGACTCAAAATGGATGAAAGACCTAAATGTGAGGCAGGAGTCCATCAAAATCCTAAAGGAGAACACAGGCAACAACCTCTTCAACCTCAGCCGCAGCAACTTCTTCCTAGAAACATCGCCAAAGGCAAGGGAAGCAAGGGCAAAAATGAACTATTGGGACTTCATCAAGATAAAA
>NW_027821992.1:0-275 GCF_054177405.1 Leptonychotes weddellii | reverse complement strand
ATCTCTTCATCAATTTTTTTGTTCTCTGTTGGAATTTGTATTATTTGGGTATTGGAACTCATGTGTTGTTCTTTTATTTATTTATTTATTTTTTTTAAGATTTTATTTCTTTGACAGGGAGAGAAAGTACAAGCAGGGGGAGTGGCAGGAAGAGAGAGAGGGAGAAGCAGACTCCCCACTGAGCAGAGAGCCCGCAGGGCTCAATCCTAGGACCCTGGGATCATGACCTGAGCCGAAGGCAGACGCTTAACTGACTGAGCCACCCAGGCACCCCT
>NW_027821991.1:0-275 GCF_054177405.1 Leptonychotes weddellii | reverse complement strand
CCCCATCCTCCACCCCCCTCCCTTCTGAAACCCTCAGTTTGTTTCTCGGAGTCCATAGTCTCTCATGGTTCGTCTCTCCCTCCAATCCCTCCCCTTCATTTTCCCCTTCCTTCTCCTAATGTCCTCCATGCTATTCCTTATGTTCCACAAATAAGTGAAACCATATGATAATTGACTTTCTCTGCTTGACTTATTTCACCTAGCACAATCTCCTCCAGTCTCATCCATGTTGATGTAAAAGTGGGGTATTCATCCTTTCTGATGGCTGAGTAATA
>NW_027821990.1:0-275 GCF_054177405.1 Leptonychotes weddellii | reverse complement strand
TCTTTCAAGATTTATGTATTTCGTTTGAGAGAGAGCGAGAGAGAACGAGAGAGAGAGTTGGTGGAGGGGCAGAGGGAGAGAATCTTCAAGCAGACTCCCCACTGAGCACGGAGTCTGATATGGGGTTCCATCTCATGTCCCAGAGATCACGACCTGAGCCGAAACCAAGAGTCGGACGCTTAACCGACAGAGCCACCCAAGCACCCCAAGATTAAGCTCTTTTCTTTTAATTCAAATTATACTCATTTTTTTGGGTAATAGATGCACTTGGTGCA
>NW_027821989.1:0-275 GCF_054177405.1 Leptonychotes weddellii | reverse complement strand
TTCTCCCTCTCCCACTCCCCCTGCTTGTGTTCCCTCTCTCTCTCTGTCTCTCTGTCAAATAAATAGATAAAACCTTAAAAAAAAAAAAATTAACAATTTGATCTATTTATCTATGCACATACATATACATATTTATATTTACTTAGTAAATATTTACAAATTTTATAAACTCATAAAAATAAGTTTTTATTAAATATTTATTTCATTTAAAAATTAAGATAAAAAATAAATTTTATAAATTTCTAAAATGTATAAAAATTTATAAGTATTTATTG
>NW_027821988.1:0-2564 GCF_054177405.1 Leptonychotes weddellii | reverse complement strand
TGGCTCAGTTGGTTAAGCGACTGCCTTCGGCTCAGGTCATGATCCTGGAGTCCCTGGATCGAGTCCCGCATCGGGCTCCCTGCTCGGCAGGGAGTCTGCTTCTCCCTCTGACCCTCCCGACCCTCCCCCCTCTCATGTGCTCTCTCTCTCAGTCTCTCTCTCTCAAATAAATAAATAAAATCTTTAAAAAAAAAAAAAATTCTAGGGAAAGCAAAGAGAACATTTAGAGGACTTACCAAATACTCAACCTAATTAATTTTTTTGAAGGATTCACCAAGTACACAACCTTAGATAAATTCTTAAAAATATAAGATTAAATAGAAATGTCTATAGTCTTCCAAAAAAGAAAAAAAATAGGTCTCCTTTCCCCCGCAAAAAAAAAAAAAAGACTGAGATTGACATTAGATTTTTTTCTTTTTAGTCTACAATATTAAATTCTCAAAAAAAACCTCAATAATTATAGAGTCCTGAGTGAAATGTGATACTTAAATTCCATAACTAGGCTTTCTTAGACATACAACAGTTCAAAATGCATGCCATCCACATACCCTTACTGAAAAAAAATCACTTGAAAATATTGACATCGAAATGGAGACTATGTTGGAAATAAAGAACAAGAAAAAGATATGGTATAAAAGAAATAGAAGTAATTGGACCCAGAAAAGTTAATATGAGGCTATACAACAAAACATAAAACGTAAAGAATAGATGTCAAAAGAGAAAGTGAAAACTATAAATTTTTTACAGAGGATAGACAAAAATTACTCATACTACATTCATATAAAAAAAAAATGTAGTCTGCTTTTACCTCCCAAACTCTTTTTCTTCCTTCCAAGTCTACCTACTGGGTAGTAGGAGGCATGGAAATCCCTAAATTTTGAACCATAGTGATAATAAGAGTCCAATAGTGGTGATTTTTTAAAAATTCCTTGAAGTGAGATGCTGGATCTTTCCAATTTTGCCCTCCCCCAGTAGAATCTGGACATTTAAGAGGGACTAATTTCCCTTTGTGAATAGGTCCTTTGGTTTTGGACCAGTTGGTTTTGTGGCAATTTCTATCACAGAACAGAAAATTTCAGTATTATACTCTTCCAGAAAACAGAAAAAGATGAGAGAGTCTCCCAATTTATTTTAGGAAGCTAGCATGTATCTGATACCAGTATCTACTAAAGATGACATGTTCACATGCAAAACTTCTGACCAAATTGAATAAAAACTTTAAATCCCAAATCAAATATCCTTAAAATAAAACCCACAGTGTAGTAAAAGCATAATATACCAAGACCAGGTAAAAGTTATCCTAGAAATGCAAGGGTGCTTCAATATTTAGGAAATGTATTAAGATAACCCTCATCTATTCTTTTTTTTTTTTTTTTTTTATTCATTTGAGACACAGAGATACAGAGAGAGAGAGAGAGGGAGAGAGAGCATGAGCAGGGAGAGAGGCAGAGGGAGAGGGAGAAGCAGGCTCCCCGCTGAGCAGGAAGCCCGATGCGGGGCTCGATCCCAGGACGCTGGGATCATGACCTGAGCCGAAGGCAGACGCTTAACCATCTGAGCCACCCAGGCGCCCCACCCTCATCTATTCTTGACCACCAAAGATGAAAACCAAATTATTTTCTCAGCAGAATCTGAAATGACACCTCTCTGAATACTTAAGCATTCAGAGGACAGATAAAGTATGAATAATAATGAGGTTTTAGGAGGGCACGTGATTGATGAGCACTGGGTGTTATATGTAACTGACGAATTATTGAACGTTACATCCGAAACTAATGATGTACTATATATTGGCTAATTGAATTTAAACAAAAAATAAAGTAATTAATGAGGCTGTTTTAATAAATATATTTTGAATCCCATACCCCACAGAGAATAAACTTTCCTTTCAAATACCCATGAAATATTTATTAAGTCACAAAGAATGCCTCCATATATAGCCCAAGGCACAGTTTTTCCAGTCCACATTCTCAGCAATAAATAAGAGGAAATGAATAGCGAAAGTACACTAAAACTTCAGCTACCAGGAGAAAAATATATAGATTTTTATATTATCTTGTAATGAGGAAAACTGAAAGAAAGTCACTGTCTAGGACAGAGGTTGGCAAACTATGGCCTGCAGACTGTCTTTGTAAATAAAATTGTGCCGTCGCATCACCACACTTACGTTATTTATGTCCCATCAATGGCTGCTTTTGTGTCACAAGAGCAGATTTGAGTAGTTGCAATGGGGACCATCTAGCCCCCCAGAGCGTAAAATATTTACTGTCTGGCCCTCTATAGAAAGCTTGCTCACCCCTACGCTAAGAAAATATTTGCACCCGATAGAAAATGGGCAAAGGGTATTGATAGCACAGGGTCAGCTGCAGGGCCACGGGACCCGTGCAGTCACCCAGGAACCCACGCTTAACAAAGGTCTGGCACTTGGGTGCCTGGGTGGCTCAGTTGGTTAAGCGACTGCCTTCGGCTCAGGTCATGATCCTGGAGTCCCGGGATCGAGTCCCGCATCGGGCTCCCTGCTCGGCAGGGAGCCTGCTTCTCCCTCTGACCCTCCCCCCTCTCAT
>NW_027821987.1:0-275 GCF_054177405.1 Leptonychotes weddellii | reverse complement strand
GCTTCTGAGCCCTGCTGACTCTTGAGTTCCTCCTCTTTCTGGTTTCAGGAGCAAAAGGAGCTAATTAGTAAACAGCTTAAGAAAGAATAACTTTTCTGCCCCTGCTGAGAATCACCTATATGCTCTCTCTCCATCCCTTCCCGTTTGCCATGGCTCCATGGGTCAAAAACCCTATTTAAAAAAAAAGAAACAGATGGGGCGCCTGGGTGGCTCAGTTGTTGGGCGTCTGCCTTCGGCTCAGGTCGTGGTCCCAGGGTCCTGGGATCGAGCCCCAC
>NW_027821986.1:0-275 GCF_054177405.1 Leptonychotes weddellii | reverse complement strand
CTCTCTCTGACAAACAAATAAATAAAATCTTTAAAAAAAAAAAAGATTTTATTTATTTGTTTGTCAGAGAGAGAGAGCTCAAGCAGGGGGAGTGGCTGGCAGAGGCAGAAGCAGGCTTCCCATTGAGCAAGGAGCCCGATGTGGGACTTGATCCCAGGACCCTGGGATCATGACCTGAGCTGAAGGCAGACGCTTAACCCACTGAGCCACCCAGGCGTCCCATCCCCTTTGGTTTTTTTGTTTTTTTTTTTTGTCGCATTGACCAGTTCCTTTTC
>NW_027821985.1:0-275 GCF_054177405.1 Leptonychotes weddellii | reverse complement strand
GAAGTTATGTATTCCAAGAAAACAGTAGCTATGTGTTATATACTTTTAAGTTGAAAAAAAAACAGGCCATAAGACGAGATATCTAATATAACCTTGTTTTTTGTGATAGATAGATGATAGATATATATCTAGATATTTAAGTATTTGATAGATGAAGTGGTAGTATAGCAAATTATTTTTTGATTTTTTCATATTTCACTTACCTGAATATTCTCATTTTTCTTCCAATTAGTATGTACTATTTAAAAAAGTTACAAAGTTATAAAAGCCAAACC
>NW_027821984.1:0-275 GCF_054177405.1 Leptonychotes weddellii | reverse complement strand
AGCATCTGATTCTGGAAAAACTTAATTAAAGCTGCTGTTGGCACTCAAGTGATTTACACCATCATTCCCAGCCTGCGCCTGGTGATTCCCTGGGGAGACACCAATTATCTCCTGGGGATATTGTGAAATTCTCAAAATACTCCTCTATACAACATGAATCTTTAATTCATTTTAACTTAACCAAAAAAGAAAAAAAAAAGGAAGGAAGGAAGGAAGAAAATGAGGGAGGGAGAAGAAAACCAAATTATGCGTATTTGTTCCAGAAAAAGCTACAA
>NW_027821983.1:0-275 GCF_054177405.1 Leptonychotes weddellii | reverse complement strand
TGTGGGTGCATCTTCCCTGATGGGGAAGGCTTGGAGGACACGGGTCCAGGAGGGTGTCTCGGGTTTGCTTTGAGCACAGTTTGCTGGCCCTGGTCTGAGGCAGGTTCTGCAGCCCCCAGGGCCTTGGACGGGGCCGCGTGTCCTCTGGATGCAAATCGCTCAGGATTCCAGTCATGCACCCACGGAGTCACATGGGGATAGAACACATTCTGTGTCCCGGCTACTGGGGAGCTGGGGACTGGTGGGCAGAGCCCATGTCATGCAGGTGTGGACCC
>NW_027821982.1:0-275 GCF_054177405.1 Leptonychotes weddellii | reverse complement strand
AGGTTTCCACACACTCATCCAGTTTTCAACCACAGTCATTTCCTTAAAATTTGTGTCATTTAATGGAGGAATATATGTTTTCTTTTATAATTAACATGGCTTTTCCAGCTAAGAGAATCTTGCCCCAAGCACAACTGTGCATCCTTTCTCGAAAGTTTCATCACATGCAGAGAGTCTGTCTATTCCTCACATCAGCTTTTTTTCTCCCTTATCATCCATTCTCTTGTATGAAGTTTTTCCTAGCTAACTAAAAACTGTTTCCAAGATGCAATTTA
>NW_027821981.1:0-275 GCF_054177405.1 Leptonychotes weddellii | reverse complement strand
CCATCAGGACTCGTAGAGATAAAAGTCTAATAAAAAAAAAGGAGACAGAGAGGTAGAAACAAAGCCATGGCAATGGCATGGAGTCAAGGGAATCGAGTCTTTTAAAGTAGAGTAAGTGTTTAGCTATGTCTAAGGTTGCTGAGAGGTCAGGAGTGTCCATCACATCCTGTGACATGGAGGAAATTTCCACAGGTCTGTCTGGGACAGCAGTCATATGGACTGACTTGAGGAGTGAATGGGGGATGAAGATGTAGGAATGCCAAAAAATTTGACTA
>NW_027821980.1:0-275 GCF_054177405.1 Leptonychotes weddellii | reverse complement strand
CTCTCTCTGACAAACAAATAAATAAAATCTTTAAAAAAAAAAAAGATTTTATTTATTTGTTTGTCAGAGAGAGAGGGCTCAAGCAGGGGGAGTGGCTGGCAGAGGCAGAAGCAGGCTTCCCATTGAGCAAGGAGCCCGATGTGGGACTTGATCCCAGGACCCTGGGATCATGACCTGAGCTGAAGGCAGACGCTTAACCCACTGAGCCACCCAGGCGTCCCATCCCCTTTGGTTTTTTTGTTTTTTTTTTTTGTCGCATTGACCAGTTCCTTTTC
>NW_027821979.1:0-275 GCF_054177405.1 Leptonychotes weddellii | reverse complement strand
GTGCCTGGGTGGCTCAGTTGGTTAAGCGACTGCCTTCAGCTCAGGTCATGATCCCAGGGTCCTGGGATCGAGTCCCGCATCGGGCTCCCTGCTCTGCGGGGAGCCTGCTTCTCCCTCTCCCACTCCCCCTGCTTGTGTTCCCTCTCTCGCTGTGTCTCTCTCTGTCAAATAAATAAATAAAATCTTTAAAAAAAAAAAACAATTGGTTATTCTTTCAACTTTAGCTACCCTAATGAGGTGTGGAATTTTTAGGTAGTTTGAGCAAGCATTCCTCT
>NW_027821978.1:0-275 GCF_054177405.1 Leptonychotes weddellii | reverse complement strand
GAAGTTATGTATTCCAAGAAAACAGTAGCTATGTGTTATATACTTTTAAGTTGAAAAAAAAACAGGCCATAAGACAAGATATCTAATATAACCTTGTTTTTTGTGATAGATAGATGATAGATATATATCTAGATATTTAAGTATTTGATAGATGAAGTGGTAGTATAGCAAATTATTTTTTGATTTTTTCATATTTCACTTACCTGAATATTCTCATTTTTCTTCCAATTAGTATGTACTATTTAAAAAAGTTACAAAGTTATAAAAGCCAAACC
>NW_027821977.1:0-2564 GCF_054177405.1 Leptonychotes weddellii | reverse complement strand
GTAAGACTGATGAATCACAAACCTGTACCTCTGAAACAAATAATACATTATATGTTAAAAAAAAGAAAGAAAGAAAAGAAGATAGTAGGAAGGGAAAAATGAAGGGTGGGAAATCGGAGTGGGGAGACAAACCATGAGAGACTATGGACTCCAAGAAACAAACTGAGGGTTCTAGAGGGGAGGGGGGTGGGGGATGGGTTAGCCTGGTGATGGGTATTAAAGAGGGCACGTTTTGAATTGAGCACTGGGTGTTATACGCAAAAAATGAATCGTGGAACACTACATCAAAAACTAATGATGTAATGTATGGTGATTAACATAACATACTAAAATAAAATTAAAAAAAAAAAAGAAATCCTTCTCTCCTACCAAACTGGGCCAGTTGGTCACCACAAAGGCCACAGCCTAGAACAATTAAATCAGAATCTCTAAGTGTGTGATCCACTTAAATATGAAATTATAAATATATTTTTATATATTTATATATGTATATATAATTATAAATAAATAAATAACTTATTTATTTATTTAAAGGTCCCCAGTTCATTACAATGTGTTGCCAGATTTCAGAACTGTTGCTTTAAAAAAGGGACCTGCAAACTATAGCTCAAGGAGTCAAATCCTGTCTGCCTCCTGCTTTTGTAAATAAAGTTTTATTGGAATATATACAATACTCATTTGTTTATGTATTGTCAATGGGTGCTTTCTTGCTAGAAAGGCAGAATTGAGTAGTTGTCCACAAAGCTAAAATATTTACTCTCTGGCTCTTTACATGAAAAATTTAGTAACCCTTGCTCTAAATGGTCTGGTTGCTTCCCCAACTTCTGTACTCAAATGCTCTTCCATCGAGAGAACTTTCTTGATTGCTGTCAATTAAAATTGAAAAAGAAAATCTTTCCAAGCACTTTACTCTGATTTTTTTTACTACCTGAAATTAAATTATATTTTTATCGGATTTTTTTTGTCTGTCTCCCTCACAAAAATGTAAACTCTATGAAGGCACTTCATGTTATGTTTACTTCTGTATTTCTAGTTTCTTGAACAATAATGAGCAGATTGCCAATGCTTTCTAGATAATTATTGAACATATAAATGAATGCCTTTATGTGCATGCTTTTTCCTCTGCATATCAATGGCTTCCTTTCCTGGTCTGTCTTTGACCACTTTCCTTCCTTTAATAATCTGCTAAGGAGGGAAGTGTATCATTAGTGACATTTCTCTGACTCATATTTCTGTCCTGACTTCTCTAACACTGCTTTATCTCGAATATGTACATATGAACATTTTCCCTTCTAGATATACTAGATATTTTATATTGGGTAATCCATGAACTCTTCATATAAATTTTCAAGACTTTAGGATACTTTAGTCTTATGTTTGTATTCTTTCATCTATTCCAGTAACTGGCACAGTTTTGCCACTACTAAAGAATTTGATTGATTGATTGATTATAGCCATGGTATGACCCCCAATTTCTAAGCCTTGACATTTTTCATTATAATTAAGGTCTTATGAATTTTTTTATTCTTATGTCCATCTTGACAATATATATGTTTTCTCTCCGAATCCTTTGATTTCAACTTTTTTTTTTTTCTGTTGTAACAGTTGATTCAAGGATATTACTTAGAAGGGTCAGACTTGTATAGTTTAGGAATGTGGACTCTGTGTACTTTGACTTCTATCTCTGTCATTTACTGCCTGTCTGACCTTGATGACATAAACATCTCCCTGAGCCTCATTTCTTCATCAATAAAACAATACTTACAAATTTTCTGTAAGGATCAAATATGATTATATCTAGCTCATAGTATCCTTTCAATAAATGTCAACTATAATTGCTATTACTTGTGATTAACTTGTAACTTATTATGTCAGAGGGAGAAATAATTCTACATGGAGCTTAGTTCTTAGATTTTTTCCTCTGTTGATGGCATTAAAAGAAAGGGGTAAGAAGCCTACAGGGAGGGGCGGGGGGGGGCGGTGGATAAGAGAAAGGGATAAGACTAAGATTTAAATCAACTTGCTTTTACCACAAATAAAATTTAAGCAAGCATTTTAATATTTTCTGAATGTGTTTTTTTCTTGTTGCAAACGATTTAATTACAATTGTTCTCAGTGATTTTGCTGTTATACACATCATGGCACTGATCTTTCTGGCTCTTTCATCTTTAAAATTGGTTATTATTACCTTTCCAACTTACAAATCTCTTATCATCTCATAACATTTTCTATTTCAAAACAGTGCTTTCTTTCCCACTAATGTTACTCTGTCATTAATAAGCTTGGCTGCAATATGCAAAAGAAACCTCTGATTAATCTTACCGTTTATGGAAAAGTATTACTTTGATGGGATTCAATAGTTAAGCAAGTAACAGATTTTATCCTCTATATATTAGGAGAGAAAATGTTTTATACCTCTCCCTCTGTCCCCACAGCCAGTCTTGACAAATTTTCTTGATTCTGCTGAATAACAAAATGCACAATCTTTTTTTTTTTTTTTTTAGATTTTATTTATTTATTTGCGAGAGAGAGAATGAGAGACAGAGAGCATGAGAGGGAGGAGG
>NW_027821976.1:0-275 GCF_054177405.1 Leptonychotes weddellii | reverse complement strand
AGCATCTGATTCTGGAAAAACTTAATTAAAGCTGCTGTTGGCACTCAAGTGATTTACACCATCATTCCCAGCCTGTGCCTGGTGATTCCCTGGGGAGACACCAATTATCTCCTGGGGATATTGTGAAATTCTCAAAATACTCCTCTATACAACATGAATCTTTAATTCATTTTAACTTAACCAAAAAAGAAAAAAAAAAGGAAGGAAGGAAGGAAGAAAATGAGGGAGGGAGAAGAAAACCAAATTATGCGTATTTGTTCCAGAAAAAGCTACAA
>NW_027821975.1:0-275 GCF_054177405.1 Leptonychotes weddellii | reverse complement strand
GGTTAAGTGTCTGCCTTCGGCTCAGGTCATGATCTCAGGGTCCTGGGATCGAGTCCCGCATCGGGCTCCCTGCTCGTTGGGAGCCTGCTTCTCGCTCTGCCTCTCTCTCTCTCTCATGAATAAATAAATAAAATCTTTAAAAAAATATTAAATCTTATATATTCTTTTTTTCTTTTTTTTCCTTTGGAATATTTTTTTTATTCTTATGTTAATCCCCATACATTACATCATTAGTTCTAGATGAAGTGTTCCATGATTCATTGTTCGTGCACAAC
>NW_027821974.1:0-275 GCF_054177405.1 Leptonychotes weddellii | reverse complement strand
GCTTAACCATCTGAGCCACCCAGGCGCCCTTGTTGGGTATTTTATAAATGCCAATTAGATCCTGTTGGGTGAGAGTGTCAGCGAGATCTTTTACATCTTTGATGATTTTTTTCTCTAGTGGTTCTATCAATTATTGAGGGAGGAATATTGAAGTCTCTAACTTTAACTGTGGATTTGTCTATTTCTTCTTTTGAATCTATCAATGTTTGCTTCACATATTTTGCAGTGCTTTCTAAGGTGACAAAGATGTTAGAATTATCTGATGAGTATTTTTT
>NW_027821973.1:0-275 GCF_054177405.1 Leptonychotes weddellii | reverse complement strand
ACTCTCTGACTGCTAAGTTGCGTAAATTAGGACAGAAATGATATCTCAGGTGTCAATTGCCTACTATATATATGTCTCTACGTTCAAATCCCCAACTCGTTCCAAAAATGATTTTATATGCATTGTACCATATGTAGTAGAAGAGGATTAAAAATACCTCACTCGGGGGAGCACATGAGTAGCTCAGTAGTTAAGTGTCTGCCTTCGGCTCAGGTCATGGTCCCAGGGTCCTGGGATCCAGCCCCGCATCAGGGTCCTGGGATCGAGCCCCGCAT
>NW_027821972.1:0-275 GCF_054177405.1 Leptonychotes weddellii | reverse complement strand
AGGTTTCCACACACTCATCCAGTTTTCAACCACAGTCATTTCCTTAAAATTTGTGTCATTTAATGGAGGAATATACGTTTTCTTTTATAATTAACATGGCTTTTCCAGCTAAGAGAATCTTGCCCCAAGCACAACTGTGCATCCTTTCTCGAAAGTTTCATCACATGCAGAGAGTCTGTCTATTCCTCACATCAGCTTTTTTTCTCCCTTATCATCCATTCTCTTGTATGAAGTTTTTCCTAGCTAACTAAAAACTGTTTCCAAGATGCAATTTA
>NW_027821971.1:0-275 GCF_054177405.1 Leptonychotes weddellii | reverse complement strand
ATGTTAAGAAAAAAAAAAAAAGATAGCAGGAGGGGAAGAATGAAGGGGAAATCGGAGGGGGAGACGAACCAGGAGAGACTATGGACTCTGAGAAACAAACAGAGGGTTCTAGAGGGGAGGTGGGTGGGGTAATGGGTTATCCTGGTGATGGGTATTAAAGAGGGCACGTTCTGTATGGAGCACTGGGTGTTATATGCAAACAATGAATCATGGAACACTACATCAAAAACTAATGATGTAATGTATGGTGATTAAGTTAACATAATAAAAAAAAA
>NW_027821970.1:0-275 GCF_054177405.1 Leptonychotes weddellii | reverse complement strand
ACATTGTCTGGACCCCATGATACTCCATATGTAGCAGTGAGGTGAAAAGAACACACCGTGGGGCTGATTTTCCACATTCAGGCTCCCCTTGGACAAACGGGGAAGTGCTCAGCCCTCCCAAGTCCACACGGCTGGATTCCACGGCCGCTCCCAGGTCCCCCCAGGACCCAGTCCGCCTTTCTCCTTTGGTCCTCAGCCCCGTCCTCACCACCCCTCCCTGCCTGAAGAGCAGGAATTGCCTGTTTACTCCCAGCAGGACCAATTGCAACCTCAGG
>NW_027821969.1:0-275 GCF_054177405.1 Leptonychotes weddellii | reverse complement strand
ACAAAGGCACTTCTAACAATTCTGCAGGTGCCATGTTTGCCGAGCACCAAATATTTCCTGTTCTGTGCTTCTGCACACACAGCATGAGTCCCCCTGTAGCTGAGTGGGGACCCTGCCATCAATTCTGACCTGTCTGCTGTGATCCAGGAGGACAAAACCCATAGGCAGGACTGGAAGTGACTCCAGTGAGCAAGAACCCTTGGAGATGCTCCGTGGGCACAGGATGACATGAGGAAATGAAACTTTGCTGGCTTAAATGCTGACATTTGGGGGAC
>NW_027821968.1:0-275 GCF_054177405.1 Leptonychotes weddellii | reverse complement strand
CATGTTTATTGGCAATTTGTAGGTTTCCTGCCTTGCTTCTTGGAGGTATCTGTGTATTTGTTTATTGGTAGAGTCATTTTTTATTAGTGATTGAGAGCACTTTGTGCAGTAGGGACAGAAATATCTATTTAGATGTGTTGCGGCTGTTTTTGGCTATTTCTGTTACTTGTGTTCTAGCCTTTCTGAGCAAGGCTTTCCTGAGAGAATTAAGCTGTAGGTACCTGTCATGTGTAACTTCTGTTTTCAGCACCTGGAATGCTACCAGTTAGGTAGAA
>NW_027821967.1:0-2564 GCF_054177405.1 Leptonychotes weddellii | reverse complement strand
CCTCATATCAGTGAGGTCATATGATACATGTCTTTCTCTGATTGACTTATTTCGCTCAGCATAACACCCTCCAGTTCCATCCACGTCGTTGCAAATGGCAAGATCTCATTCCTTTTGATGGCTGCATAATATTCCATTGTGTATATATACCACAACTTTATGCATTCATCTGTCAATGGACATCTTGTCTGTTTCCATAGTTTGGCTATTGTGGACATTGCTGCTATAAACATCGGGGTGCACATACCCCTTCGGATCCCTACATTTGTATCTTTGGGGTAAATACCCAGTAGTCAGGCTCAGCACTTATTGATTCACACTCAGGACTACAGATTTCTGATCCTTCTCTGTGACAGCTGGTCCTCAGGCTAGGATTGACATTCCGGCTGTGTCATATCTTCTTTGACAGATAGCAACCAGAATTGAACACATTCACACAGGTGAAGAGAAGCCCTCCTGCACGCTAATCGTTCGGTGTAAAGATAAACGTATTTGCTTTTTGGTTTCTCATCATCCATGATCACATTGAACCTCTAGTGGCCTGTAAATTAATGTTTTTATTCCAAAGTCATTGGTTCTGTAATACTGCAGAGTGACCCTCAGCTGGGGTCTGATACTGCTTTGGGGAGGTTACACGGCATTTATTAGAATTGCAACACTAACGATATTAAAAATAGTAATAAGAGGCACCTTTCACTAGGGTCCTACTTCATGCTAGTGCTTTGAGGGGTAGGGAGAGCTGTGGGCAAGGAGCACAAGACTGAGAGCCTCCCACACATGTCCATGGGACACAGATCTGCCTCTTCAGCACCCTTCCCAGGAGTGTCCCTTGCACTTATGTCAAGTTCCCACCTGTCATCTGAGCTGACCCTCCTCCTGCCTCATGATTGATTAATGACTGGCTGGTACAGCACAACCCAGTTCCCAAAGCCCTTACACATGCGACATCTTGCTTGATACAAGTATCAAGTAGACGTCCGTAAGATAACCTTTCCTTAGTCCCTCCTCCATGGCACAGACATTTCTTTTTCCTAGCACGTGAAGTGAAGACTGAAAGAGCAAAGTCATATAACACAAGGGGTGTGGAAGCTGTGTGGTGATCAGAATGTGTATTTCCTCACATATCCCCTCCCCCCTTCTCCTGCCAGTGTGTTAAGAGGGCCTTCTTTCATGGGTTGTGGCAGGAAGGAGAACGGGGCTTCCAACAATCTCCATACCAACAGATCACTCCCTCTCTCTCCCTCCTAAAATCACATCTTTGAAGGTCAAAAATAGACTCTTCCCAGGCAGAATTTTTGCGTTTTATGCCCTGTGGTTTTGATCCCCGCGGGGCTGGGGAGGACGAGCAGTTGGTGCTCCATATTCATTTGCTCAATACACTATTGTCCAGCTGCAGAGATGCAGAAAGTTGGTGCAGTGGAGCAGATTTTCAGGGCATGTCAGTGCAGCCGCTGCCTGCCTCCTGCTTGCCGGCTTTCTGTTATTTGTTTGCATTATTTCCTTTGAAATTACCCAAGTACTCCTGCATCAGCTCCCATTTCCAGTTACTATCACTACGCGTTTATTCATCATAGTTGTTATCAAAGCACAGAGCATAAATAAACTACTTAGTAAATACGTTCTAACACAAGGAATTGTTGCGCAGTGCGGAAACAGATGCTCATTTACTCCCTGACAGCTTCCGAGCACAAGGTTGGGCGCACCACGACGAAGAGGTGGGAAGAGGAACGGCTCATGTGGCAGAGGGATGGGCGGTGGAGTTGCATGGCCTGGTTGTCGCAGTACCCAGCAACAGGTAGTCAGGTCATTCCCTCTACCTGGCCGTGGCGCAAGAGATGCTGTCTTCACCTTCTCGCTGCGGACCCCTGGGACCGTGGGAGACTGACTCTCTGCACGCACGCACACACCACAGACAATGACACAGCAGCCCTGCAGAGAGAAGAGGCAACTTAACTCCGAGCTCTG
The DNA here is from genome assembly GCF_054177405.1 of Leptonychotes weddellii. Classification (NCBI taxonomy): domain Eukaryota; kingdom Metazoa; phylum Chordata; class Mammalia; order Carnivora; family Phocidae; genus Leptonychotes; species Leptonychotes weddellii. Next base: position 599 of record NW_027821967.1, on the reverse strand, counting down.
GGAGACACACCTCTCCACCAGGCCAGTCTGGGTCACCTACATGCGTACAGACAGCCCCCCTGCCACACATCTAGGTAAGGGATCCTGCACACGTGCACATGCGTATACGCACACGTACAGACGTAGGCACAGCACATGCGCGCGCACACACGTATCCGTATCTTTGACAGAAATCGGCCAGTCCTAAAGCAACAGACTAGGGAGCTACATCTCATGCTTGAAGTCCGACATATCTCCCTTTAGCTTACATCTTGAAAATATATCCTTAAAAGAGTTTATAAGGCACACAGAGATGATTGGTGTAGAGCAGGGGACAGGAGGAAGGTCATGCCTAGTGTCCCCGTCCACAAACTAAACTCGATAGGCATCAGGCCTCTGAGCACCTGTCAGGAAGAGAAGAACAGAAGCTGTAACCATCAAGACTCCGTAGCCCAAACCAGTGAATAAAATAGTCATCTTCCCATAACCACTTACAAAGCGGAAATCTTCTATTACAGTTTCTTCATGATGTTTAATGCAGTTGTATCTGAGACACTTCACAATTTGCTTAGTTATTTAGAACCACCTTGGCATGAATTGAGCTGAATTCTTTTTTTTTT
>NW_027821966.1:0-13519 GCF_054177405.1 Leptonychotes weddellii | reverse complement strand
CAGTGAGATCATATGATACATGTCTTTCTCTGATTGACTTATTTTGCGTAGCATAATACCCTCTAGTTCCATCCACGTCGTTGCAAACGGCAAGATTTCGTTTTTTTTTTTGATGGCTGAGTAATATTTTGTTGTATATATATACACCACATCTTCGTATTCCATTCATCTGTTGATGGACATCTTGGCTCTTTCCATAATATGGCTATTGTGGACATTGCTGCTATAAACATCGGGGTGCACGTACCCCTTTGGATCACTACATTTGTATGTTTAGGGTAAATACCCAGTACTGCAATTGCTGGGTCGTATGGTAGCTCTGTTTTCCACTTTTTGAGGAACCTCCATACTGTTTTCCAGAGTGGCTGCACCAGCTTGCATTCCCACCAACAGTGTAGGAGGGTTCCCGTTTCTCTGCATCCTTGCCAACATCTGTCATTTCCTGACTTGTTAATTTTAGCCATTCTGACTGGTGTGAGGTGGTATCTCATTGAGGTTTTGATTTGGATTTCCCTGATGCCAAACGATGTTGAGCACTTTTTCATGTGTCTGTTGGCCATTTGGATGTCTTCTTTGGAAAAATGTCTGTTCCTGTCTTCTGCCCATTTCTTGATTGGATTATTCTTTGGGTGTTGAGTTTGATAAGTTCTTTATAACTTTATAGATATAAGTTCTTTATAGCCCTTTATCTGATATGTCATTTGCAAATACCTTCTCCCATTCTGTTGTCTTTTGGTTTTGTTGACTGTTTCTTTTGCTGTGCAAAAGCTTTTTATCTTGATGAAGTCCCAATAGTTCATTTTTGCCCTTGCTTCCCTTGCCTTTGGCAATGTTTCTAGGAAGAAGTTGCTGCGGCTGAGGTCGAAGAGGTTGCTACCTGTGTTCTTCTCTAGGATGCTTATGAGCATCTGGTGTTATTAGTGTTCTGGATTTTGCCTGTTCAAAATTGTGTGTAGTCGTTACACACAAAAGTTGATACACACAAAATTTTGTGTATCTCGTTATTTTCGTTTGAATGGCCCTGATGACATATGATGTACAGCATCTTTTTGTGTGCTTATTTGCTATACCTTATTTGTATATATTCTTTGGTGTGGAGTCTTGGCCCATTTTTTAATTGGGTTGTTTGTTTTCTTGTTGAGTTTTAACAGTTTTTCATGTATTTTAGATAACAGCCCTTTATCAGATATATCTTTTGCAAATATTTTCTTCTAGTCTGAGGCTATAGTGTTTTGTGTCATGTTTTTTACCCAACATGTTTTGATATTCATCTAAGTTGTTGCATCCATATAGTTGTAATTTGATCCTTTTCAATGATGCAGAGTATTTCATTGCACTATTATACCCCCCTTCATTTGTTCATTCTCCTATGTCTTATTTGATCTTAGTTTTGTTTTTGTTTTACATGAAATCTAATGCACTTATTGTTATTCTCATGTAGATCTCCTGATTCACAACTGTGTACATTTTTGATGGGTATGTATTCGGTATCTATATTTTCAATTTCAGAGGATTAATTGTTTTGTAAAATTGTTACATCAAATTATATTCTTTCCAGGGCTGTAAAAGTTTTCTTAATGTCTATACACTTGGCAATACATGGTATTAAGACATTTTAGTTTTAAGGATTCTGATGTTGCAAGTTGAATTTGGATTTTCTTAAGAACTAAAGTTCTCAAATATCCATTTGTTTAATCTTTAAAAGATTTCATATGTTTAACACCAATTTTTTCTCTTTTATGAAATTGTGCTCTTTCAAATTTCTTGTGATTTTTTTTTCTACTGGATTCTTAATCATTTGTAATAATGTTTTATACATTCTGGATGCATGTCTTTTGTTGGTGATATGTGTGGTAAATACCACTATGTGGTTTGGATTTACACATTGTTTTGTATATCTTTGATGAAGAGAAGTTCTTAATTTTATTTTATTTAAAAAAAATTTTTTTTTTTAAGATTTTTATTTTTATTTATTTTTTATTTATTTGTGAGAGAGAGAATGAGAGACAGAGAGCATGAGAGGGAGGAGGGTCAGAGGGAGAAGCAGACTCCCTGCTGAGCAGGGAGCCCGATGTGGGACTCGATCCCGGGACTCCAGGATCATGACCTGAGCTGAAGGCAGTCGCTTAACCAACTGAGCCACCCAGGTGCCCCTAAGTCTGTGTCTTGCTAGAAGATTTGATCTAGAGAGTTTCTCCCTTTCTGGCTGCCTTTGAAGAATTAAGTGGAGCTGAAGGCATTCTCTGGGAGCTGAGGGCAGCCTCCAGCCAATAATAAGTAAGAAACCAAGGCCTTTAGTTCTATAGTCACAAAGATATAAATTCTGCCAGCAACCTGAGGGAGCTCAGAAGCAGCCCAACCCCAGTCAAGCCTCTGATGAGAACCCAACCCCAGCTGACACCTTGATTACAGCTATACAGCAGACCCCAGGTCCAGCCAATGCCTTGATTGTATCCTACCTTATCTCAGAATCAGAGAACCCAACTTTGCCCTATGTTCAGACTCCTGACCCACAAAAACTGTGAGTTAATATATATGTGTTGATTAAAGTTGCTAAGCTTTTGTGATTTGTTACTTAGCAGTAGATAACTAGTGCAAATATATCCAATTGATCTTTTATTTTATTTAGTTGAATTATATATTTGTGTATTAAATATATAATACATACCTTACGTGCTTTTAGGGTTTTCAAACTATGAAGGGCATCTCAATCCTTGATAGAAAAAATATACTTTCCTGAATGGGCAAAATAATTTTAACAATGCAAATTAAGGCTTTTCTAAAAACAGACTCTTGGGTGCCTGGGTGGCTCAGTTGGTTAAGCAACTGCCTTCGGCTCAGGTCATGATCCTGGAGTCCTAGGATCGAGTCCCACGTCGGGCTCCCTGCTCGGCAGGGAGTCTGCTTCTCCCTCTGCCCTCTTCCCTCTCGTGCTCTCTGTCTCTCATTCTCTCTCTCTCAAATAAATAAATAAAATCTTTAAAAAAATAAATAAAAACAGACTATTTAAAAAGAAATTTTACTTATGTGTTACTTAACACAGTGGTTTGTTACCAAACAAAACAGCTTGGGGCACCCGAGGGTGGTTGAGTTGGTTAAACATCCAACTCTTGATTTCAGCTCAAGTCATGATCTCAGGGTTGTGGGATCGAGCCCTGTGTTGGGTTCCATGCTCAGCACAGAGACTGCCAGCACAGAGGCTCCCTCTGCTCCTCCTCCCACTTGTGCTCTCTGTCTCTCAAATAAATAAATAAATAATCTTTAAAATAATAGAAAGTAAAACATACCTTAAAACATTTTTTCTTAATCTGATTATTTCACATTCGTATATGTACAATTTTAGTAAGAAAGAATTTAGAATTTTCTTTGTAATATTGCTCTCTCCTTTTGTTGAAAATAATTGTGAGGTACTCCATTCTGATATTTTAATTTCATTTATGTATGAGGTCTACAATGAAATTGATAGGTTATGATAATCTTGATTCCCATTCACATTATTATATAGGTTACATGAAAATCTATGATGACTGTGCCAAACATTTCAATATATCAACTGATAATATTTGTAATAGATTTGCATAAATGGTTTTATCAATTGATTTTGATATGTGGGAAATGAGATGGGAAGATCATTCATTTGCATAGCACAGCATTAGGTATAGGTGATACATTTATACATATATTTATAAATTTTTACACATATACATTTTTATATTTACTTTAGATTTCATTTATTTCATCCCTTGTAATGAATATATTTTTCCATGAGTGGTGACTCTGCTATTTGAATGCAAGATTTTGGATTTTGATTAGAGATATGATAAGTAGACCTGAATTCTTTCTTTTTTTTCTTTTTTGAGTGAATTAGACATGAGGCAAATTTGTCTTATTGGATATGACATATTTATAAGAAGAAAAAATTTATTATTCTTCTCTGGTCTCTATCTTTACTATGATGATTAGCAATTCCCATACTTCCTCTCCATTTACCAGTGAGTTCTTAAAATTTTACTTTTAGTAAGAGCTCTTCCTCCTCCACCATTTATTTATTATTGGTGATAATAAATGAATTCCTGTTTTCTCCAATAATTTATAAATCACTGATATACTTACTCACTTAGCACTCATCTTGTTCCAGATTTGGCCAGTGGGAGCTACTTAAAGCTCACTTGTATTTTTGTGACATATACCCATCATTTTGTGAATACTTCCTTACTTTCTCATATAAGAAGATGTTCCAGGCTCATCTTATACCTGTCCTGCCTCAGATCAGCCATTTAAAAAATATTTTTAGGGCACCTGGGTAGCTCAGATGGTTGGGTGTCTGCCTTCGGCTCGGGTTGTGATTCCAGGGTCCTAGGATCGAGTCCTGCGTCGGGATCCCTGCTCAGCGGGGAGCCTGCTTCTCCGTCTGCCTCTCTCTGTCTGTCTCTTATGAATAAATAAAATCTTTAAAAAAAAATAAAAAAAATATTTTATAGAACTCTGATTCCTTGTAATGAAGAATTATATTAGAGGCTAATATCTTGGTGCTAACTACGCTCTTTGCTGTCTTAACTTAGTGGACTGTTCAGTGAACAGAACTAGGAAATATTTATTTATATGTACAAATACGTACATATATACATGTACATGTGTACATATGCATGCATATACACACATATACATATTTTAGAAAACATTACTTCATATCCAGACTTCCAATTCCAGTGTATCCCTCTAAGGTTCTTTTGGACCTTTTCCAGTTTAATATCTGTAATGTCTCTTCTTCCTCAGTGAGAACACTGGCTTCCAATGACATTAATACATTCTTTATTTGCTCAATTCTGTAATATAAGAAATACTTTCAGAATTGCTTTGTCTATATCACTTTAATAAGCAAACCTAAAAAGATTTCAAAGTTTGACTCCTTCCTCCACCTTACTCTGCTCAGGCTTGAGGATATATAGTCAGATACTGCGTTAAGAAGTTATTTGGAATGGTCCCTCTTCTTTTTTCTTTCTTCCCTTCCTCCCTTCCTTCCTTTTCTGTTCCTCCTCACCTCTCCCCTCCCTCCCTTCCTTCTTTTCCCTTCAGGATGGCTAAATAGTATTCATTTGAAATTCATTAGATTCATTTCTTTTAGTTTTTGTTTTAAGGTTTTTTTTCCTCTTTGTCATTCTTATTGGTTTAATATGTATATATTTTGGAATATGTTGAACATTGACATTCTTTCAAAAGACAAAAGTACTTAAAAATATACTCAGAGAGATTAGTTCCCATTTCCTCCTTTCTCCTCCAGTAGGTAACTGACTTCATTGTTTTCTTGTTTATCCTTCCTGTGATTCATATCTCTATATATCTATATATATGTTTTATATGCATGCATATGTTTCTTACATATATGTGTGTATATATATATATATACACACATATACACATACATTCATTCTTTTCCTTCTTACACAAAAGGTAACATATCAGAGATATGTATCTATATTAAGTCATAAAGATCTTCATTATCTTTTTTGTTTGGTTTTATTTACAGATATATGATATGCCATTGTGTTTATGTACTGTAGTTTATTTAACAAATCTTGTGTGCATGGACATTTAGATCGTTTACAATATTTTGTAATTATAAATGATGCTGCAGTAAATAAACTTGTGCTCATATATTTTCATATTGCTGGTGGTTTACTTCCAAGTTCCTATAAGTGGGATTGTTGGGTTGAAGAATAAATGCTCACGTAGATTTGTTAGATACTGCTAAATTTTCCTCCATAGGGATTTTCTCATTTTGTATTCCCACCAGCTCAGAATTGTATAGGAGCACTGTTTGCCCAGTCTCATAAGCAGAGCATATTGCTATAATTTTGAAATTTTGACAATCTGATGAGGGAGAAGTGGCATCTTAGTATAGATTTAGCTCATATTTCCCTGTTTAAAAGTGAAGTTGAACATCTTTTCATATATTTAAGACCACTGTTATATAATTTTTTGTGAATTGTCTATGGCTTTTGCCAGTTTTTCTATGGAATTGTCCTTCCCTTATTATTAAAGAGTTCTTTATAAATTAAGGATTTTAGCCCTTTTAGCTCACATATATTGTCAGTGTTCTCACAACTTGTCCTATCTTTTGATTTTACTAATGACATTTCTTTTTACCATGCCTTTCAGTATACCCATGTTATCATGCAATTTTTTCTTCTAATTGTTTAAAATTCTATTTTGTATGCTAGGATGTCTGATTCATTTAGAGTTTTTTGTATGTGTATGGTGTGAGGACTGGATCTGATTTTATATTTTTCTAAATGGCTATCCAGTTGTCTGAATACCATTTGTGAAAAAGACTTTACCTTGATCATTTAAAATACCACTTTTATCATATGGTATGCTAGATTTTTAGTATATCATAGTTGAGCCTGTTTCTGGAATTGCTCTTCTGTACCTTTGGTCTTTCTATCAATGCACTGATACTACACTATTTTAATTGTATAGACCTTGAAGATATTTTAATATCTTTTAAGTCTAGTTCCCCTCAAAGCTCTTCCTTTTCATTGTTTTTTTTAAATTAAATTTTTAATTTTAATTTCAGTATAGTTAACATACATTGTTATATTAGTTGCAGGTATACAATATAGTGATTCAACAATTCTGTACATTTCTTAAGTGCTCATCATGATAAGTGCACTCTTTAATCACCATCACCTATTTCATCCATCCCCCTACATTCCTCCCCTCTGGTAACCATCAGTTTGTTCTCTGTAGTTAAAAGAGTTTATTTCTTGGTTTTTCTTTTTCCTTTGCTTGTTTGTTTTGTTTCTTAAATTCCACATCATATGATATTTTTTTTTCTGAGTTATTTCACTTAGCATTGTACTTTATAGGTCTATACATGTTGTTGAAAATGGTAAGATATCATTCTTTATGACTGAATAATATTCCATTGTGTATACATACCATATCTTCCTTATACATTCATATATCAATGACTGCTTGGGCTATTATATGTTTACTTCTGCATGTGAACATTAAGATCAACTTTTCTAACTCCTTTAAAGCTTATTGGAATTTTTATTTGGTAAAATTGAAAATTACCTTTCAAATTAACTGCCGTCCTGATGATGTTGAGATGTCCCAATGAAAAATAAGGAATGTATTTGCATATATTTATGCCTACTTTTGTGTTTTGCAGGCTGAGTTTTATGCCTAACGTTTCATTATATTTCCTTTGGAACTATTTATTTCCTTAGTTATTTGCAGGCACTAATGATTTTTTAGATGATAGCTGAAATTAAATTACTAAAAATTGATGTTTAAACTCTGCTCATAATTATACATTTTGAAAATACTTTTAATACATTCAAAATTGTCTCAATACTTATTAATATAAAGATCTTTAGACAACATATTCTAATTTGCTTTTTTGAGTTTGAAAATTTAAAAGAGAATATAATTTTATATTGGACACCTTCAAGAACTCTATAAAGCCTCTCAGCTTAATTCTTTTTTTTTTAGGTAAGGTTTTATTTACTTATTTATTTTAGAGAGAGTGAGAGAGTGTGTGCAAGCACTTGAGCACATGAGCAAGGGGAGGTGCGGGGAGGAGGGAGAATCTGAAGCAGACTCCGAGCTGAGCACAGAGCCCGTCATGGGGCTCCGTCTCACTACCCCAAGATTATGACCTGAGCTGAAACCAAGAGTCAGCCACTTAACCGCCCAGGTGCCCCTCAGCTTAGTTCTTAACAAGGTGGTATAATTCCTTATTTCCATTAAATTTCTGGGCTTGAGTAATGAAACGTAGCAAAAATTACTTCCTAAACAAAAGCATATAATTTCATCCTCCTGAGATAATTTGTAGCTTGGAGAAAATAAAATTTTAACCATGGCCTCTTAAAAATTATATTATGTTGAAGGTAACATATTACAATAACTTCTATTCCAATATGATATTAAATAATTTGAATAAACATAATATTATCAACCAGAATAAATACTGTATAACTTCCATATGGGGATATAGGTTTGTATCCAGAGCTCTTAAAGTCAACATATAGATTAATCAAAAAGTACTTGAAATCCTTAACATTTGTCAAAGTCACTTTAGATTGCTATGGTACTTTGAAAGCTATTTATTTAGACAAATATGATATGCAGGGAATATCATGCATAACAAGGTAGGCACTGTTATTTTGAATATTTTCCTATTCTAAAAGTAGTACTGAGGGGCACCTGCATGGCTCAATCAGTTAAATATCTGCCTTTAACTCAGGTCATGATCCCAGGGTCCTGAGATTGAGCACCAGTTTGGACTAGCTGCTCAGTGGGGAACCTGCTTCTCCCTCTCCCTCTGCTGATCTCCCTGCTTGTGCTCTCTCTCAAATAAATAAATAAACTCTTTAAAAAAAAATAAAAGTAGTATTGAGATATCCATTTGGCACAAGTCATATTTTTTGTGACAGAAAAAGGAATTGTAATAGTATTGTGAATCAGTCCTTCAGTATATGTATATATTTGGTACAAAGTGATGGGATTTATGGAGGTGAGCTTAAATGAAGGAACAAAATATAGAAATAGTAGAGAACCTGAAGTGCTTAACCTAGCAATAATGAGTATGATCATTTTCTACAGCTAGAAAACTATATATCACACATTTTGAAAGTCGATTTGGGGAAGTTATAGGAAACTAACCCCCAAAGTTTCATTGTTTCACAGAGAATAAAGTTAGTGGTATAATTGACTATTATATTTCAACTTTAATTTTGCAGTTAGTGTGGAAAAAGATTTACTCTTCAACTCATGAATAAAAACACTAGCAACACATGGCTCAAAAATGCATTCAGAATGTAACCTGATTATAGCTTATTATTTTCAACTGTCTGGCCTTTTATTAATTAAAATATATATATAAAAATTATTCCTCTGTTCTGATTAATGCTATTAAAACTAAAGACATTTTGGAAGGTCTTTCTCATCTTTTAAACTTTTACATATACTTTAAATATTAAGTCACTTTATGCAGTTAGCCTCGTGTATATCATTTTATAATAATTTATTTTGGAGGGTGTTCCAGTGAAAAAACATTATGTGAAATCAAGCTGTATCTCTCTTAGGCACTAATTCTCATTTTAATTGAATTCTGGAGACAGATATAAAAATGTGAACTTCAGAAATTTTGAGAACATTTATGATCTTCTCCCAGTGCTATAATTAACCATAATTTTGAAGAATTTAACTTAGAATTCATGATTTGGAATGCTCTTACGTTCTTCCATTTTTTATAATCTGCTTACATAAATTCAGAGTTTGAGCTACTGAATTTAGAGCTGGACAATTCAGAAAAAACTTTTCTTTATTACACAATTGGGGAGATCTTTTTTAAAATATAAAATCATTGTGTAGAAACTGGGGAAAAATATATTTCAAAGAATACCAGAAGTAAGAAAATGATGTAGATTTATAAATTCCCCAACTTTTCTTCCTTCACCTAGAAGTGTCTCTATATCTTTATCAAGACTTTCAATTTCTTTTCATAATATTAAGGAAGAATATATATCCCCAAATTCCTAGTCTTACCCCATCTGCCTTGTGACATTCCCCTTTATCATCTTGTGTGTGTGACTGTTTGTCTTCACTGTTTCTTCTCTCTACTCATGCTCAAATATTGGCTTTCTACATTAATTATTTTGAAGATTGGTTTTTAAAAATTTGATTAATGGTATAGTTTTTAAGATGTTTTAATGTAGACTTTAATTATTGTTTTGCTTGAAGAAAAAATATGAAGGTTTTGAATTTTGTTGCTCAGTAGTAAATGAGTTTTTTATTTCTACAGATGCGACTCTGAAAATCGCTATGTTGGTAATCCACTTAGAGGAACATGTTATTGTAAGTACTTTTGCTTTTTCATTTTAAATAGTTTATATTTTTAGTCTTAGGTGATTTTGCAGATAATAAAATTCATCTTGCATGCTGATGTTGTCATTCATATGTTACCATTTCTATTTCTTAAATCTTACAATACAATTCCATATATGTTGCTAAGAAAGGCAGTCTTTTGTTGTATTTTAAAAATTATATTTGGTGCATTTTTTTCTACTCTTGAAGAGTGACATAGAAATAGATCTTATTCTGGACATGGAAACAAAAATAGGACTTGAATAATCTCAGCTGGATTTAATATGATCTTTTCATTTTGATTAAATTTTGAACGAATAGAATTTTGTGATAGATTTTTGCAGGGGGCAATTTTGGTCATCACTAAAAAGCTGTGTTGATTTTTTACTGAAAGGTACTTTCACTGGGTAGTGATCATACATTAGATGTATGTTTAACCTTTTAAGAGACAATTTTCAAATGGTTATATCATTTTACATTCCCACCAGGAGTGTATGAGTTTCAGTTCTTCAAATCTCTCAGTATTTCATATGGTTGGTCTTTTTAATTTTAGCTGTCCTAATAGGTGTGTAATGGTATCTAATTCTCTTTTTATTTACATTTCTCTAATGAGAAATGATGTTAAACATTTGTTCACGTGATTATTTGCTCTCTCTCTATTTTTTTTTATTTGATGAAGTGTGTTTAAATCTGTTGTCCACTTTTAAAAATTGGGTTGTTTTCATTATTGAGTTTTCAGAGTACTTTATGTATTACCGATACAAATATTTTAGGTGACATATGATTTGTAAATATTTTTTTTTTAGTTTGTGACTTACCTTTTCACTCTATTAGGAGTATTTTTTTTGAAGAGGAGTTTTTAATTAAGATGAAGTGCAATTTATCAATCTGTTCTTTTGAGAAATCTTAGCCTAACCTAAGATCACAAAGATTTTCCCATTTTTTTAGAAGTTTTCTATTTTTATGTTTTCTATTTAAGAATGCAGTTGATTTTGAGTTAATATTTGTATATATTTCAAGAGATGGATCAATTTTTTTCTCCATATGGGTATCCAAATGTTCTAGCACAGTTTGTTTAAAGATTTTCTTTTAACCAATGAATTGCTTTTACACCTTTGTTGAAAATCAGTTGCCCATTTATAAGAGTGTAAAGGCTGGGACATCTGGGTGGCTCAGTCGGTTAAGTGCCTGACTCTTGGTTTAGGCTCAGGTCATGATCTCATGGTCGTGAGATTGAGCCCTATATCAGGCTCTGCGCTCAGCGTGGAGTCTGCTTGTCCCTCCCCCACCACCCTCCACTTGTTCTCTCTTTCTCAAATAAATAAAATCTTAAAAAAAAAAAAAAGACTGTAAAGGCTATTTCTGGAATCTCTATTGTGTTCTGTTAATTAATTTGCCTACTTTTATACCAAAATAGCACACTTACAACCACTGTAGTTTCATAATAAGTCTTGGAATTATGTAGCATTTATTCTCCAATTTCATTCTTTTACAAACTTGTTTTGGCTTTGGGTTCCATTTCTTTTGTGTTTACATATGAATTTTAGAACCAGCTTGTCAGTTTTTACCAAAACACATTCTCGGATTTGGATTGAGATAGTGTTTAATTTATAGAACAGTTTGGGGGGAATTGATATCTTAACCATAGTGAGTCTTCTGACCCATGAATATATATCTCTTTTTTAACTTAATTATTTTAAAATTTATTCTCAACAATATTTGGTATTTTTCACTATGTAGGTCTTTCACAGTTTTTGTCAGATTTATTCCTACATATTTTATATTTTTGATGCTGGTGTAAATAGTATCTTTTATTATTTAATTTTTAATTGTGTCTGTATAATTTAATTATACATATATATAAATATAATTTAATTGTGTCTGTATAGTAAACTACAATTGATTTTTATGTTGATTTTCTATCCTTCAGCTTCATTAAATTTAGTTATTAGTTGCAGTACCTTTTTTTTTTTGTAGATTCCATTATATTTTTAATGCAGACAATAATGTGTTTTGCAATTATGGAATTTGATTTTTTTTCTTTTTTCTAATGATGCCTTTTATTTCTTTTTCTTGTCTAATTGCATTGGCTATTACCTCTGGTACCATGTGAAAAGATGTGATAGGCATGGAAATGTTCTACTGTTGTTGATTTTAGAGGGAAAACATTCAGTCTTTCACTATTAAGTATGATGTAGGTTTTTCCTAGATGCCTTTATCAAGTTGAAGAAATTCTCTTCTAGTCCTATTAGAATGGGTGTTTGTGTATGTCATATAGTTTTTCTGAATCAATTAAGATGATCACAAGGTGTTCCTATTTTACTTTTTTAGTATAGCAATTTTAGTTTTTAAATGTAATGAATGCTACAACATGTGGATATACCACTTTTTTTGTTGTTCATCAGTAGATGAACATTTGGATTCATTCTAGCCTTTGGCTGTTATGAAAAATGCTGATATGAACATTCGTATGGTCTTTGTATAGACATATGATTCCATTTCCTTTGGGTAGATTCCTAGAAGTAGAATTGCTGGGTCGTATGATAAACATATGTTTAACTTTTTAAGTAACTGCCAAATGATTTTACAATATGGCTGTGCCATTTTACATTCCTACTAGAAATTTATAGATGCTTCAATAATTCCACATCCTCACCAACACTTAATATTGTCTGTCTTTTTGATTATAGCTATTCTAGAGTATGTGTAGTAGTAGCTTGTGGTCTTAATTTGTATTTTTCTTATGAATGATAATGTTGAGCTCAATTTCATGTCCTGCACATGTTTTGTTAGTTATGTAAAATACTAAATTTCCTGATACTTTTGTTGCTATTTAAATAGTATCTTTTTAAATTACATTTTCTACTTATGTTTGATATATAAAAATTAAATTCATTTAAGTACATTAATCTGATATTCATAAACCTTAATGAACTCTCTTATTAGGTCTAATTATTTATAGATATGTTTGGTTTTTAAATACAATTAATTTATATTACATACAAATAAAAACAGTTTTATTCCCTTCTATCCAGTTTTTTTGTTGGGAGTTTTTTGATTACAGATTCAGTTTTTTGCGTAATCACTCTGCTCAGATTTTCTATTTCTCCTTGATTCCGTTTTGGAAGGTTATGTGTTTCTGGGAATTGATGTCTTCTAGGTTGTTCAATTTGTTTGTATATAATTTTTCTTAATATTCATAATCCTTTGTATTTCTGTGGTATTGATTATTTCTCCTCTTTAATTTCTTTTTTTATTTATGAGCCCTCTCTTTTTCTTGATGAGTCTTGCTAAAGGTTTATCAATTTTGTTCATCTTTTCAAAGAACCAGCTCCTAATTTCATTCTTTCTTGTTGTTCTTTTAGTCTTTATTTCATTTGTTTCTGCTCTAATCTTTTTATTTCCTTCCTTCTACTGGCTTTAGCTTTGTTTGTTCTTTTTCTAGCTCCTTTGGTATAAGGTTAGGTCACTTATCTGAGATTTTTCTTGCTTCTTGAGGTAGGCTTGTATTGCTATAAACTTCCCTCTTAGAACAGCTTTTGTTACATCCCAAGGTTTTGGATTATTGTGTTTTTCTTTTCATTTGTCTTCATGTATTTTTTTATTTCCTCTTTGATTTCTTGGTTGACCCACTCATTGTTTA
>NW_027821965.1:0-275 GCF_054177405.1 Leptonychotes weddellii | reverse complement strand
TACAGGTTTTTCATCTCCTTGGTTCAGTTTATTCCTAGGTATTTCATTATTTTGGTGCAATTGTAAACGGGACTGTTTTCTTAATTTCTCTTTCTGCTACTTCATCATTAGTGTATAGAAAATGCAACAGATTGGGATGCCTGGGTAGCTCAGTTGGTGAAGTGACTGCCTTCAGCTCAGGTCATGATCCTGGAGTCCCGGGATCGAGTCCCGCAACGGGCTCCCTGCTCGGCAGGGAGCCTGCTTCTCCCTCTGACCCTTCTCTCTCTCATGTA
>NW_027821964.1:0-275 GCF_054177405.1 Leptonychotes weddellii | reverse complement strand
TTTTTCATAGCTAATTTCTTTTTTCTTTGCTTTAAAGATTTTTTTTCCTTTGGAGTTCTGCAGTTTTTAAGTGGATTTATTTTTATTTAGTTAGTTTATTTAATAAACATCTAACCGTTTACTGGGTGTCAGGCATTTCTTTTTTTTTTTTTATTTTTTTAAAGATTTTATTTATTTATTTATTTATTTATTTATTTATGTTTAAATTTATTATTATTTTTTTAAAGTAGGCTCCATGCTGGGTGTGGAGCCCAATGCCAGGCTTGATCTCACAA
>NW_027821963.1:0-275 GCF_054177405.1 Leptonychotes weddellii | reverse complement strand
TAATGAACAAAACAGGCATAATCATTGCCCGTATGGAGTCCACATTCTTGGTTGAGGAGGTAGGCAATAATTAAACAAATAAACATATTGTGTGTTGATTATATAAGTGCTATGGAGAGCAACGAGGGAAGGGGAGAGATAGTGTGGAAGGAGAATTTACTTGTAAATTCTAACATTATCCAGTAGTGATTTAAAGTCTTTCTTCTTTTTCCTCTGAGAACCTTACAGAGAGATACCTTTATGCCCACTTTTCATCTCTTTAATTCAGTGACCCT
>NW_027821962.1:0-275 GCF_054177405.1 Leptonychotes weddellii | reverse complement strand
ACTATAGATTTATATGTGTGTTTGGGTTCCTAAGTGCTGCCTACTTTTTAAGCCACAGTTTAGCTCCCATGTATTCCTTTGTTTTTCAAATCCCAGATTCCTATTTTAACCTTATTTTTGTTTATGGTCAAATATTCTGAGACTAACAAAGTCCCAAGTTTATTTTTTACCTCTTATTTATTTATTTATTTATTTATTTTTTATTATGTTATGTTAATCACCATACATTACATCATTAGTTTTTGATGTAGTGTTCCATGATTCATTGTTTGCGT
>NW_027821961.1:0-275 GCF_054177405.1 Leptonychotes weddellii | reverse complement strand
TAACATAATAAAAAATTCATTTTAATTATTACACTTTAAAAAAATTAGGCTTATATTTTACATGTCTTTTATTTCATTTTACTATTTATCATTACACTGGTTTATGATTGATTAGAAATTTTAAAAAAATAGGCCTCTAATAAACGGTTTGAGTAGCACTTGGTTAAAAGACTGCTATTGTCCCCTCCAGAAATGGTATCTTATTTGTGTTGTACTCTCAGCCACCTACTTCTAGCCAAGTAATATATGTAAGGATCCCCTCAATGACACCTGAC
>NW_027821960.1:0-275 GCF_054177405.1 Leptonychotes weddellii | reverse complement strand
TTGCCTCTAATCCCGAATCTGTCTTCCCCACTAGACTGTAGATTCCTGGAGGCCAGAGACCGTGCCCCGTGCCCCCAGTCTCAGCACAGGGTCTGGGAGATTGTAAGTGCACTGTGCATGCGTCACCCACATTTCCGGGGACCCCTGGGGGCCCAGTCTCCGCACCGTGAGGCCAGAGCACTTAATAAGACACAGCCCGGTAAGCAAAAGTAATTTAAAAATAATTCCAACTGTGACTTGTGTCTCTCTAATACCCTTAACATCCTCTTCCCTCC
>NW_027821959.1:0-275 GCF_054177405.1 Leptonychotes weddellii | reverse complement strand
ACAAAGGCACTTCTAACAATTCTGCAGGTGCCATGTTTGCCGAGCACCAAATATTTCCTGTTCTGTGCTTCTGCACACACAGCATGAGTCCCCCTGTAGCTGAGTGGGGACCCTGCCATCAATTCTGACCTGTCTGCTGTGATCCAGGAGGACAAAACCCATAGGCAGGACTGGAAGTGACTCCAGTGAGCAAGAACCCCTGGAGATGCTCCGTGGGCACAGGATGACATGAGGAAATGAAACTTTGCTGGCTTAAATGCTGACATTTGGGGGAC
>NW_027821958.1:0-275 GCF_054177405.1 Leptonychotes weddellii | reverse complement strand
ACATTGTCTGGACCCCATGATACTCCATATGTAGCAGTGAGGTGAAAAGAACACACCGTGGGGCTGATTTTCCACATTCAGGCTCCCCTTGGACAAACGGGGAAGTGCTCAGCCCTCCCAAGTCCACACGGCTGGATTCCACGGCCGCTCCCAGGTCCCCCCAGGACCCAGTCCGCCTTTCTCCTTTGGTCCTCAGCCCTGTCCTCACCACCCCTCCCTGCCTGAAGAGCAGGAATTGCCTGTTTACTCCCAGCAGGACCAATTGCAACCTCAGG
>NW_027821957.1:0-275 GCF_054177405.1 Leptonychotes weddellii | reverse complement strand
CCATCAGGACTCGTAGAGATAAAAGTCTAATAAAAAAAAAGGAGACAGAGAGGTAGAAACAAAGCCATGGCAATGGCATGGAGTCAAGGGAATCGAGTCTTTTAAAGTAGAGTAAGTGTTTAGCTATGTCTAAGGTTGCTGAGAGGTCAGGAGTGTCCATCACATCCTGTGACATGGAAGAAATTTCCACAGGTCTGTCTGGGACAGCAGTCATATGGACTGACTTGAGGAGTGAATGGGGGATGAAGATGTAGGAATGCCAAAAAATTTGACTA
>NW_027821956.1:0-275 GCF_054177405.1 Leptonychotes weddellii | reverse complement strand
TATATTATTTAGAATTTTTAACTCTTAGAAGCCTTAGTTTCTAGGGAAAACTAAGAAGTATTGTGAACTGAGTGTTATACCAGCACTTTTTAAATTTGCAAATTTATAAATACATTTCATAATTTCTTTTTTTAACTTTTTTTTTTTTTAGAGAGGTGGGGAGGGGCAGAGGGAGAAGGAGAGAATCTTTTTTTTTTTTTACTGTTATTATTATTATTTTTTTTATTTTATTATGTTATGTTAGTCACCATACAATACATCATTGGTTTTTGATG
>NW_027821955.1:0-2565 GCF_054177405.1 Leptonychotes weddellii | reverse complement strand
TTGGCTTGTACGAACCCCCGGGTGGCTCAACCAGAGGCTCTGGCTGCCCTCACCGCCTTCTTCCAACGCAGACACCAAGTTAGAAATGCAACTCCTCGAGCACAATGACAAGAAGGCACACAAAAGGAGCAAGGCAGCCGCTCCCATCCTTACCTTTGACTTGACTTTCATACTCGGCTATGATCTCTTTGTCCTTTTTGAATCTGCTCGGAGTGGACATTATCCAGCTGTTCTGGGTTTGCTTTCAGTGGGCAAGTTCTGTTAGGCTGTCACAAACCGGTCTCCTCGGAGAGGCAGAGAGTTGTACTCCCACACACCGGGAACCCAGAGGCAGCACCGACAGGAGGTAAAGGAGGAAGAAGAGGCGGCGGAAAAAAAGAAGCGAGCCGAGGACTAGATTAACCCGGGCGCTGGCACCATACTCTCCGGTTCGAGCTGCCGTCGGTGATTCGGCGGGGAGCCGGGCTCGGGCCGGAGAGGCCCGGCGCGCAGGCAAACTCCGGCGAGCGAGCGGCGGGGGGCGTCTCCCTGCCCACCCCACCCGGAGCCGGCCACTTCCTCTACCGCCGCTGGGCGGACGCGGGGTTCGCGCCGGCGCTCCGCACCATTGTTAGAAACCCGCACCCGGCACACGGGGCAGGGCCGGCAGTGGAGGGCGAGCGCCGCGACCCTCCCTTCCTGCTCCAGCCGCCGGCTCGGGCGCTCGGGGGTCCCACCCGGGCGGGATGCCGCTGACGCGGCCGCCGCTCCCCCGTAGGCAAAGGCGGCTGCTAGCGCCCGGGCAGGCGAAAGCAAACGTAGTCCTAGAGCGAGTCCCCGCTGCTGGTCGGGAGGGCGGCCGCTGCGCCGTTCGAACGCGTCCTGGGCGCAGCCCCGGCGGAGTTTAGGTCTCGACAGCCGGCGCCGCGAGGGGCCTCTGCCTCCTTGGCCACGGGGCGCCGAAGCTCCCTCTTTCTCCTCGTCCGGCTTTCCGCTGCTGCCCCCAGGAGGCCGCCGCTGCCCTGCACACTCGCACGCGCACCGGGAGGAGCCGCGCCCCCGGCGGCCGCAAAGTTGCCGGCGCGCCCACGGCCCGCGGCTCCCGGCGCCCAGAGAGCGAGCTGTGGGCGGCGGCGGCGGCAGCGGCCCGACCGGCCGCGCGGGACTCGGCGAAGAGGAGCAGGGCTCGCGGGAGGGGCGGCGCCTCGGCCCGTGGCCTTCGCCCTCGCCCCCGCCACCCTCGGTGAGGAAACGCCGGCTGGTCCGGGAAGATGGATGCCTCTCGCGGCCACCCGCGGCCCCGCCCCGCGCGCCGAGCCCGAGCGGCCGTGGGCAACGCCCCCCGCGCCTCCCCCGGCTGTGGCTCCGCTCGGCTCGGCCCTCGGGGCGGACCGCAGCCCCCGCCGCTGGAAAGCCCCTTCCCGACCAGGGCCGTCTTGGGCCGAGGAAGGGGGTCCTGGAGGGGCTTTTCCCAGAATCCATCGGAGAAATCCAGAGTTGCAGCTGGATTTCTTGACGGGAAGGGATGGGAGTCCAAGATGTTGGACCCCAGTAGGAAATCTGGAGGTTCACTGGATTGTGCACGACTCTGCTGTCAAAAAAAAAAAAAAAATCAAAGGAGGGTGAAGCTCTTCAGTCGAGATGGAGAAAAATACCCATCTTGAACACAGTATTCTCCCCATCCTAGAAGTAGCCCCGGGAGCTGAGGTGGTGGAAAAGGCGTGGTCACCAGCTTTGTGAGAGACGCAAGACACAAGACTTGGGACCTTTCCTGTCTTCTTTCTAATCACTTCTGACATAGTGTGGGCCTTATCAAAGCGATTGTTCAGAGGCGTGTCCAGTATACAAATGTTTCCCCTGCAAGATCTAAACAGAGTAGGGACTTTTAGACCTTGATCTGTAGTGATAAACTTTGACGTTCTTATTGTGGGCCAAACACCAAGCTAAGAGCTAGGGACTTGGAGATCAGGTCCCCGGTCCCTACCTTAAAGGATCTCAAGGTTTATTGTATAAATAAGTAAATAAAGTACAATAATGCTGTAAGAGAAATACTCGGGACTTTGGGAGCCCTGAAGGGGACTGCCCTGAAGGCAGTCGCTTACCCAACTGAGCCACCCAGGCGCCCGGGGCATGCCACTCTTGATCTCAGGGTTGGTTGTAGGTTCAAGCCCCAAGTTGGGTGTAGAGATTACTTTAAAAAAAAATCTTTTAAAAAGTTAATTTTTGGGGGGGCGCCTGGGTGGCTCAGTCGTTGAGCGTCTGCCTTCTGCTCAGGTCATGATCCTGGGGTCCTGGGATCGAGCCAAGCATTGGGCTCCCTGCTCAGCGGAAGCCTGCTTCTCCCTCTCCCACTCCCCCTGCTTGTGTTCCCTCTCTCGCTGTGTCTCTGTCAAATAAATAAAATCTTTAAAAAAAAAAAAGTTAATTTTTTTTTCCATTTTGCCAAACAAGAGGTTAACTATGGAACTCCTGCCTGCCCTAATTTCATGTGGAACTGTCTTATGTAAGAGTGTTCAGTGAAGAACCAGAATATCTAAAGCAGAGAGGCTCTGAAGGAAGGTCAGGGCCAACTGGGAGAGGCCTCCT
>NW_027821954.1:0-275 GCF_054177405.1 Leptonychotes weddellii | reverse complement strand
TTACTTTTTAGTTCCTTAACGTAGAAGATCAGGTTGTTGATTTGAGTGACTTGAGATATTTCTTATTTTTTAATGTAATTCTTTACTGTCATAAACTTCCCTTTTAAAACTATTTTCACTGCATCCCATAAGTTTTGGTATGCTATTTTTCATTCCTTTTTTTTTTTTTTTGGCTCAAGATATTGTATACATTTTTGACCCATTGGTTGTTTGAATGTGTTAAGTTCTATGTATTTGTGAAGTTTCCAGTTTTTCTTTTTCTTTTCTTTTCTTTT
>NW_027821953.1:0-275 GCF_054177405.1 Leptonychotes weddellii | reverse complement strand
TCTTTCAAGATTTATGTATTTCGTTTGAGAGAGAGCGAGAGAGAACGAGAGAGAGAGTTGGTGGAGGGGCAGAGGGAGAGAATCTTCAAGCAGACTCCCCACTGAGCGCGGAGTCTGATATGGGGTTCCATCTCATGTCCCAGAGATCACGACCTGAGCCGAAACCAAGAGTCGGACGCTTAACCGACAGAGCCACCCAAGCACCCCAAGATTAAGCTCTTTTCTTTTAATTCAAATTATACTCATTTTTTTGGGTAATAGATGCACTTGGTGCA
>NW_027821952.1:0-275 GCF_054177405.1 Leptonychotes weddellii | reverse complement strand
GTGCCTGCGCCCTCCATGGCGGCTTTATGTGAGCGGCGGGGACCCGGGGAGCCACCGGGCTTTCCCTCGCGGTCCCGCTCAGCTTTCCGAACGTCAGCGCTGGCCGCGGGCCGGGTGGGATGCTCGCCAGCGGGTGAGGACTTTACCCGCGCGCGGGACCGTGCCAGCCATGACTCTGCCCCGACCCTCTTCTCCTGAAGCCGCTGCCCGTGTCTGTTTGCTGGACAGCTGTTTGTCTCTTCCGCCTGTCTTGTCTTTCTTCTGCACTCTAGGAA
>NW_027821951.1:0-275 GCF_054177405.1 Leptonychotes weddellii | reverse complement strand
AGAACAGTGCACTGGGGAAACATCTCCAAAATGAAATAGTAAAGAGGCAAAAACAGCCCGTTTGTCTCTTCTCCTCCCGCAGATGCATGTCGATCACAAATCGCTGCCGTTTATAAGGCTGTTCTGGAGATGACAGTGAGGGGCCTGGTGCCAGGAAAAGGCAAACTCCTGCTGCTGTGTCCTCCCCACTGCACGTGGCCAGGTGGGCCAGAGGGAGCACCATTCGCCCCCAGGAAGGGATGAGAACTGTTCCTGGAGCATCGTGGTGGGCTTGG
>NW_027821950.1:0-275 GCF_054177405.1 Leptonychotes weddellii | reverse complement strand
ACATTTTATGAGCTGAGTATCCAAGAGAACTTATGAGCATGTGTTAAAATCATCACGAATATTCCTCTAAGATGGGCGCACCCACCCTAAACCCCCATGGCTTTCCTTACTTCCACTAGAATCTTCTACCTTCTCATTTTGTGTCTTATCTTTTCTAGATTGCTAGCTGCACGATATGGTATCAATTTTGCTCAATCTCCTATTACCAGCATGCAGCAGCACTCGGACTAAATATTTATTACAAGAATAAATAATATTTTATTGCCCTCATTTGT
>NW_027821949.1:0-275 GCF_054177405.1 Leptonychotes weddellii | reverse complement strand
CTGCTTGACTTATTTCACTTAGCATAATCTCCTCCAGTCCCAT
This sequence comes from Leptonychotes weddellii, assembly GCF_054177405.1. Classification (NCBI taxonomy): domain Eukaryota; kingdom Metazoa; phylum Chordata; class Mammalia; order Carnivora; family Phocidae; genus Leptonychotes; species Leptonychotes weddellii. The sequence continues at coordinate 232 of NW_027821949.1, read as the reverse complement.
CCATGTTGATGTAAAAGTAGGGTATTCATCCTTTCTGATGGTTGAGTAATATTCCATTGTATATATGGACCACATCTTCTTTATCCATTCTTCTGTTGAAGGGCATCTCGGCTCTTTCCACATTTTTGTTACAGTGTTAGAAAGTGGCCCAGTCCTTGCCATTTGCAACAAGATGGATGGACCTAAAGGGCATTAGGCTAAGTGAAATAAGTCAGACTAAGAAAGAAAAACA
>NW_027821948.1:0-275 GCF_054177405.1 Leptonychotes weddellii | reverse complement strand
AGCCTTGTGTGTTTTCTGCTGGTATTTCTTGTTCTCCAACATTCTCTTCTTTTGCTGGGTATAAATGCACGATCCAGAGTGTTAGTTCCAAGGAAATGGATACACAATTTGGAAATTGTCATATCTGAATTTGAAATGAATTTGGGGGGAAGTATAATATGGAAAAAAGGTGAGACTGAGCAAACAAATAGGTACATACATAGTCTAAAGAAAATCCCAGAAGCAAAAGAGCTCTAGTTTTAAAGTGAACAGTTCACACTTCCTACATGGCCCTT
>NW_027821947.1:0-275 GCF_054177405.1 Leptonychotes weddellii | reverse complement strand
GGCTCCCTGCTCCTCCCTCTCCTACTCCCCCTGCTTGTGTTCCCTCTCTCGCTATGTCTCTCTCTGTCAAATAAATAAATAAATAAATAAATAAATAAATAAATAAATAGGAGTTACATTCAAGAAGAAATAGAATCTCAAATGGCTTGGGGGATTTAGGAGCTAGGAACACCAATCCACATGGTCCCTGGGACCACTAGTGGCCACAGAATCCTTGCCTGGGTAGACTCTAGGCCATACGTCCTCATTTATACATATTTCCCAGAGTAATTATT
>NW_027821946.1:0-275 GCF_054177405.1 Leptonychotes weddellii | reverse complement strand
TAGATCATGTCGGTTCTGGCTTTATTAAACAGAGCATAGCGAACATAGGTTCACTTTCCGTAATAACTCAGCGTCATGATCAGAACCTCCAAGAGGGAGCTAAGCCACGGAGCCATAGTTTCTGTAGAAGCAAGTGGGGCCGCCTGCCGCCCTCGGCCTGCTGGTCTCCCCTGTTTACATCTCAGCCTATTTCTGAGGGGCTCACCCCCTCCTGGCAGGCACCCGCTCGCCAGAGGTGCCCAGACCCTCCAGGTCCAGCATGCATCTTGTCCCCG
>NW_027821945.1:0-275 GCF_054177405.1 Leptonychotes weddellii | reverse complement strand
ACACTTTTAATTTTTAGACCAGGTTGGCTCCGCATATTAATTGCTGAGCAGGAGACCTTTTTACCTAAAAGGGGTCAGATCAGAAAGTTAAGGATTCGCCCTCAGTCCCACCCAGCAGAGTAAGAAATAACCTCACTGGTTCAAGGGACAAAGTGGGACAAAGGAAGCCCTGGGGGCCCATCAGGCTGAGCTAGGAGCGTCCACTTGCCCAAGAAGCCACCTTTGAGTGCTAAGTGCCCTGTGCACGGCCATCTGGTAACCTGTGGCTTCTCCGC
>NW_027821944.1:0-2565 GCF_054177405.1 Leptonychotes weddellii | reverse complement strand
AAAAAAAAAAAATGATGTGGGAGTTTAAACACTATGAGAATATAGAACACAAAAGGATCTGTGAGTGATTGTATGTGAGGGTGAAAGAAAGAAAGAAGATGATAATTATATCCTACACTTGATCTTAGCCAAAAGGCCGAGAAGCGATGATGATAATTATGTCCTGATTTCTGACTAAGTTCAGTAGGTAGATAACTGTACCACTCATCAAGGTAAGGGTACAGCAGGAGGAAAATTAAGGGGGAAAGTTAGGTGAGATGATGAGATTAGCACTGGACATGTAGAATTTGAGCTGCTTTAGATATATCCAAATGTCAGGAATAGTTAGTTGAATATTTGAGTGTGAATCTCAAAAAGGAGGTCAGATAGGAAGACATGGATCAGTAGTTCTTAAATGCTAGTGTGCATAAAAGCACTGGATCTTGTTAAAATGCAGCTTTCAGAGCCATAGTCCCTAAATCATTGAATCGAGAGACCCATGTCCAAGAATTGAAAAGCAGTTCCTGGACCAGCGTGAGTCATGCTTATGCAAATTTTACAGACGATATCAACATATAGAAATATAACATTGTCGAAACCATGGGAATTAGATGAATTCAGTGAGACAGAGTAGGAAAGGATGAATTAAGAATAGAACCCTGAAGAAGAAGATTGAACAGACTGGCCAAAAGTTGATCTCTCAATGGCAACTGAGAATGGTGGGTAAGAGAAAGTTATGAGGAACATCAGGAGCATGGGAAGGAGAGACTTAAAAGAATGAAAAAATCAAAACCAGTGCCAAATGAGGCAGAACAGTCAAGAATATTCACCTATCAAGTGTCATTTGATTTACCAAGAAGTTCCTCAGAAATCCAATTTTCAATTAAGGCAAAGTAATGGAGATAGTATTTGAAGAGAGCAATTTATTCATTCATTCAACAATTATTTATTGAATTCCTACTCTGAGTGGGGCTCTATTCTATGTCCTGGAATTGTAACAGAGAACAGGACAGAAAAGAATCTACATCCTAATGTGGGAGATTTAAAAAGATCAATAAATATATAGTAGCCTAGATGGTAAGAAATGTTATAGAAAATAATAAAGCAGGCAAAAATATAATGCCAAGAGAAGGAGGGGTACTATTTTATGTAGGGCAGTTAGGGGAACATCTCTACTAAGGTGGCATTTGAGCAATGAGCCAAAGGAAGTATAAAAACAAGTCATACAGATATCTGGATAAAGAATGTTACAGGAAAAAGAAATAGCAAAGACCCTATGTTGTGTGCATGTGTAGAATGTTTCAGCATCAGCAAGGGGACCAGTATGGGAGAGAAGGAGAGCAGTAGGAGGAAAGGATAGAGTAGGTAGTAGAGTTCTCAAACATGTAAGGTCTTGCAGGACTTTGCAAGTTGTTTAACTTTTATTCTGAATGAGATAGGTTGCCATTGGGGAGTTTTGAAAATAGGAATAAAATTATGACTTTTGTCTTAATGGGATTACTCCGGCTATTGGTTGAGAAAAGACTGTAACTGAGTAAGAGTGAATGAAAGGAGCCCAGCTGGAAGTTACTGTAATAATTCAATTTAGAAATGGTGGTTGGGCCCAGGGTAGCAGAAGTAGCAAAAAGTGATTAGTATTGTTTTATATACTGGATATAGCACTGAATGCATTCACTGCTGAATTGAATAAAGGTTATGAAAGAAAATCTTCAAGACTAATTCCAAGCATGTAGGCCTAAACAACTGAGAGGATTGAATGATTATTTACTTAAACAATGGGGAAGAAGAATAGAAGGTGCAGCTTGCTCAGCGGTTATCCAGGATGGGGGTACATCAGGTGTTCAGTAAAATGTGCTATGTTTGAGGTGTTTGTTTATACATCCGAGTAGTAGTGTTGAAAACAAAATTGTGTATATTAGTCTAGGGTTCAGGGAGGAGATTGAGCTGGAGCTACCAGTTTGGGAGCCATCATTATTTAGATAATGTGAGTCTGGAGCAAATCACTTAAAAAGTTAGCGAAAGAGGAAAAGAAAAGAGCCTTGGGCCACTCCAATATTTAGAAGTCATAGTGTTGAAACAGGAAACAGAAAAGGAGACTGGAAAGACATGGGTGGAGATGTAGGAAGAAGACCTTGATCTACTGGGCCATTTCTTTTTTTTTTAATTTTTTTAATTTTTAATTTTATTTTTTATTTTTTTTAAAGATTTTATTTATTTGAGAGAGAGAGAGAGAGAAACAGCATGAGAGGGGATAGGGTCAGAGGGAGAAGCAGGCTCCCCGCTAAGCAGGGAGCTCGATGTGGGACTCAATCCCAGGACTCCGGGATCATGACCTGAGCCGAAGGCAGTCGCTTAACCAACTGAGCCACCCAGGAGCCCTCTACTGGGCCATTTCTTTTTTCTTTTCTTTTTTTTTTTATTCTTATGTTAATCCCCTACATTACATCATTAGTTTTAGATGTAGTGTTCCATGATTCGTTGTTTGTGCATAACACCCAGTGCTCCATGCAGAACGTGCCCTCCTCAATACCCACCACCAGGCTAACCCATCCTCCCACCCCCCTCCCCTCTAGAACCCTCAGTTTG
>NW_027821943.1:0-275 GCF_054177405.1 Leptonychotes weddellii | reverse complement strand
GGGATCTGTTTGCTTTAAAAATCACATAGAATTACTTTTCAGTGGTCAGATTTCTCATAAATACTGTGGTTTGAGGCACTTTCTTTTGGGCAAGGAGTTTAATGCTCACAAAATGGGCACCTTGTTCTTGGGCCCAAGGCATTGCTTTACCTTGAGAGTGTTCTTCCAGCTCAGCACCAGATGCCACATGGCTCACTTTTATGTCCCTCCCTTTTCTTCCCACTTCCATGAGGATATCTCCGCATTTGCCACTCTGGGAATTGTTATTCATAGCT
>NW_027821942.1:0-275 GCF_054177405.1 Leptonychotes weddellii | reverse complement strand
ATATATAAATATAATATATAATATATATTATATATTAAAATATATTATAATATATTTTATATATATATATACAGTTGTTGTTGTTGTTGGAGGAGAAGGGTGTGTTTCTCTACCATTTTCTTTTTCCTTTGTCTACAGTTCCTCTCTTACCTAGAAGGTGGTGGTGGCTGTGTTAGGGAGGAAAAGCCACAGAGGGTGCAGATGGAAAGATAAATAGGCTAGCGGCAGCCAGGCCTCCAAGAGTAGCTGCCCGCACATTCAGCTGGGATTGAATC
>NW_027821941.1:0-275 GCF_054177405.1 Leptonychotes weddellii | reverse complement strand
AAATCATATGGTAATATCAATGTCTTCCTATGTGTCGCAACAACAACAGAACCATCAGTGTTGGAACCCTGACTCTTTTTTTTTTTTTTTTAAAGATTTTTTATTTATTTATTTGACAGAGAGAGACACAGCAGAGAGGGAACACAAGCAGGGGGAGTGGAAGAGGGAGAAGCAGGCTCCCCGCAGAGCAGGGAGCCCGATGCGGGACTCGATCCCAGGACCCCGGGATCATGACCTGAGCCGAAGGCAGTCGCTTAACTGACTGAGCCACCCAG
>NW_027821940.1:0-275 GCF_054177405.1 Leptonychotes weddellii | reverse complement strand
AAAACTAATGATGTAATGTATGGGGATTAACATAAGAATAAAAAATTTAAAAAAAAAAAGTATCATAATAATTTTCATACGAACTCATCAAAAACTCTAAATTGCCTTCCTAAAATAACACACAAAATTCCATATGTTGTAAAGGGATTAGTAAGGTAGGAACTTACAATTTTAGTCTTTGATTTTTCATAGAATAAATTAAATGAAACTGACGAAGTAAAATAGCATTTGGAGGAACATCGCCTATTTACTACATTCTCCAGTGTGAAACACCT
>NW_027821939.1:0-275 GCF_054177405.1 Leptonychotes weddellii | reverse complement strand
AAAGACACCAGTGTCTAGGAAACTTAGACACATTTCTCTGGAAAGGGATATTCCTGATAAAATGATTAAATTCTCTCTAATCCTGCCCAGTTTTTTATCATAATTAAAACCCTGAGTTATGGTTTGAATTAATAAAATTGCAGTAATGCAGGGAACTCATAATAAAACTAGTGAAAACTTACGGAAGAATTGAATTTTCTTTTTTTTTTTTTTTAAAGATTTTATTTATTTATTTGAGACAGAGAGAATGAGAGAGAGAGAGCACATGAGAGTGG
>NW_027821938.1:0-275 GCF_054177405.1 Leptonychotes weddellii | reverse complement strand
GGTCCTTCATTCTCTACATAGAGCTTTTATTTATTTATTTATTTACAGCCACATGAAGAAGAATAAAACTGGACCTTTTCCTTACACCACACACAAAAACAGACTCAAAATGGATGAAAGACCTAAATGTGAGGCAGGAGTCCATCAAAATCCTAAAGGAGAACACAGGCAACAACCTCTTCAACCTCAGCCGCAGCAATTTCTTCCTAGAAACATCGCCAAAGGCAAGGGAAGCAAGGGCAAAAATGAACTATTGGGACTTCATCAAGATAAAA
>NW_027821937.1:0-275 GCF_054177405.1 Leptonychotes weddellii | reverse complement strand
AGTAACTTAGAGCTAAACTTCATCCTTGGAATTGAGATAAAAAAAAATTCCTGAATATTGTTTGCTTCTTCACATTTTTGTAACTTTTTATGTGATAAAGAAGGTAATATCAAATATTGAATCATATGTTTAAGCAGTTGAAATTATGAGCAGTATAATAATGATGACTACTGACTTAGATTCGTGTAGGAGGAGTGATTATTCTCAGTGGTTCAAAATGTGCAGTTCTGTATTGCCAGTCACTAATGCCAAGATTAAAGATTTATTTTGCCTTG
>NW_027821936.1:0-275 GCF_054177405.1 Leptonychotes weddellii | reverse complement strand
ATAAAAAGGTACTATCCTTTCCATTTTGCAGGTAGAGAAATGTGTTCAGATATTTCAAGTAACTTTATGAGTCACGTCACTTTGCTATTAGGATCAGATGTGTGGCTGGAATATGTTCATTTCCACCCATAACCCATTTGCTGAGTGCTTACCATGTGACAAACATTGTGTTTGATACTGGGAGTATTGAAATGACCAAGTAGACCTTCTCCAACATGGACCTCCTTTCCATATGGTTGTGAGATTATTGCTGTTAATGGAAGCAGGGACCAACT
>NW_027821935.1:0-275 GCF_054177405.1 Leptonychotes weddellii | reverse complement strand
TGAACTGAAGGCAGTATTAGGGTTGCTTTCTACACCAGTGGCAATTCACAGGAAACAGAATCAAGCTGACTTCAACTGAGGTGCCACTGACATGGAGGCAATAACAGTATACACTCAGATTTACAGAGGGCTTGCTATGTGCTAGACACGATTATAAGCTTTTTAAAATGCATGTCCTGGGGCGCCTGGGTGGCTCAGTTGTTGAGCGTCTGCCTTCGGCTCAGGCCATGATCTCAGGGTCCTGGGATCGAGCCCCGCATCGGGCTCCCTGCTCG
>NW_027821934.1:0-275 GCF_054177405.1 Leptonychotes weddellii | reverse complement strand
TCCACAAGGGATTTGAAGCAACTTTCAGCAAAAATCATTAAGATAAATGAGCAAACAAACAAAAAAACATACTACCGTGACCCAGATAGTTTCTACAGAAATAAGAATTGAAAATGGAAGCCAGCAGAAGTTTAAATGAGAAAAATGCAAGGTGGGGGAGGGGAGGAGTCATCATTCATCATTGGCCATAAATACTACCAGTCACCCAGAAGTATCTTCACAGCTCATGGTCACCTCTTCTCATGGGCACTCCCTTTCCTCTCTGACTTTTCCTG
>NW_027821933.1:0-2565 GCF_054177405.1 Leptonychotes weddellii | reverse complement strand
AAGATGGACTCTGAAAAACAAACTGAGGGTTCTAGAGGGGAGGGGGGTGGGAGGATGGGTTGGCCTGGTGGTGGGTATTGAGGAGGGCACGTTCTGCATGGAGCACTGGGTGTTGTGCTCGAACAATGAATCATGGAACACTTCATCTAGAACTAATGATGTAATGTATGGGGATTAACATAAGAATAAAAAAAAAATTTCAGTTAATTATATTTTATCACAAATTTAATTACACAGTTTTAAATAGAGACATGCCAATATCTAGTTGGCAGGTGGTTTGGTTGGAACTATTTAGTAATTAAACAGACATAATGACCCCAAAGCCAAGCAGACAAAAACAAATGAAAATTTCGAAAAAATGGCTTAAGAAAATTGAACCAATGTGATAAAAATCGGTTTTAATTTGTAAAAGTTTCAGGAAACGTGCATTTGTGTCCACAAATTTCTGCTTATTTGTAACATAATTTAAAAATATGTTGTAAATGCCATTTTATTGGTTTTAAATGTCTTCCATATTTAATTATGGAAATAGCTTTTGCTTAAATGTTTATGATGGATAAAATTCACAATACAATTCTTGGTTTTGGGAAAATATCTCAAAATGAAGCTGTCCTCTGTTTAGAAATTTTATAACATTGTACCTAATATTTTATGTTTTAGAATGAGTTCATTTACCAGCTGCACTAGAAAACCATTTAGTTTGTAACCATGCCAGTTAAAGACCATAATTGTGAATTTATTTTCTACTTATTCTTCAATCCAGAAACCTCATTTCTGTGCTCAAACTTGAAGTCTCCATGAAGAGTAATAATACTTCATTTTATTTCAGTAGCACAGGGGATAAGACAGGATAAGATGCAGAAAGTGAGCCATTAATGGGGGATATGTTATGATGATTACCTCAGATGGTACTGTATCAGATAGATAGAAGGTATCGATGATGCTGACACTTTAAAGGAGATAATTCAATTTAATTATACTATTCCTGCCAATAAATGTCCATAGCCCTATCATCCTATTTTTTTTCTATAAAAAATAACATACAAGACTGTTAGGTAAACGTGGCTATATGTTAGTCTATGAGATACTCTACCTGTGCTTAAAATATACAGAAACAAATTATTTAACAAGTAAAAATGTACATGTGGAAAAAATTATAAAAATGTGGAATTACAAAGAGCACATAGAAAATTGTTTTACAATCTTATAATGTGAAAACTCCCATATTCAAGACATGAAACAAAAATTTTAAAACATATTGGAAGATGTTAATGGTTAAAAGAAAAGCAACTTTATTTAAAATGGTAACAAATAGATACAAATAAAATATCTGTAATTACACATGAAATGTTAGAGATTGTTACTGGGTTCATGTCTATGTGGAAGTACGGCTGTTAAATTGTATTTATATCCTGGTTCACTGGACCAAAAATATGGTAAAAGCAAGTATAATAAAAATGTTACTTACAGAAGTAGTAAGATGATCAAGTACTTACTGTTTTAGAAGTCAAAGAAAGCTTGGTAACTTTTTTTTTATTGTCCTCAAAGTTCGGATTCCCAAGTTATTTTACTCTCTTTATCAGAGCTTAAACTGAGAAAAGACCTGAAAAATAAATGTGTTTCTCCAAATGGGGAAACAGGTTTGCAAACATCTAGCTATTCTTTAAGTCTTCTCAAAATCCCAATAGCTTAAAGTTATAAAAGGAAGGACATAAATATCCCCTTCTCAGAAAGGTGAATGAGTTCACTGAATTCTATTAATATTTATATACTACCTCAATAAATCTATCCACTAATGAATAAATGACAAGCAGCTGCTTTGCATTGCTTTGAGGGAATATCAACTTCTAAGTGTTCTGTGATTTCTGTGGAAAATTCACGTCTGAACATAAAACAGATCCACATCCGTCTAATGGATACAATGGCCCAAGAGGATGACTTCTACAGTTAAGAGATAAAAATTCCTTCCTTAAATGAGTTTGGCATCACATATACCAGTCGTACAGAAATGAGTTCAAATGTTGACATGGCTCTATATTTAAATCTATTGACTCTAAAATGTACAGAACAACTGGTGTTTTTTCCTCACAGCCTATAAGCCAGAAGCCTCTGCTGACAGGAAAACAGTTCTGTCCTGGGTAGGCTGTCAGTTTTTCCCCCCAGAGTTTTAAGTACTTCTTAAAAACTCTCTTGGATAAATAGCGGACAAAATTGGAAAGACTTAGCACAGTGATATTTACAGAGCAACTTTTTGTATAGAGTCAGGTGTCAAGTCATTATGTATATGTGTTGAAAAGTATTTGTTGTGCTGCTAGGTACCAAGAACCAGCAGCTGGGAGTTGCAAGAAGAGTTTTAGAATTTTTCTAAAATGTGTAGCGAAGGAAAAGATGAAGAAAGGAAGGTCCTTTGACTTGCCAACTGTCCTCTTGGCCAACACACATTAAGAACAGTTCTGTTGGGGTGCCTGGGTGGCTCAGTTGGTTAAGCGACTGCCTTCGGCTCAGGTCATGATCCCGGAATCCCGGGATCGAGTCCCGCATCGGGCTCCCTGCTCGGCAGGGAGT
>NW_027821932.1:0-275 GCF_054177405.1 Leptonychotes weddellii | reverse complement strand
GCCACTTTCCCAAGGTCACAAAGCTAGAAAACAGAAGAGCTAGGGTATGATCCAAAGCAAGCAGCCTGTCCTCCTAACTCTACTGTGCTGCATCTCACTGAAACTGCTCTTTGATGTCCCTGTCTATCTTCCCTTCTGGCCTCTGAACCTCCTCAGGCCAACTGCTATGGTGTGTTCATTACTGCATTTCTCATATGTAACTTAGTGTCTGACAAAAGAGAGCTCAGTGGTCGAATAGATGGTTTGGTTTGGATTTTGCTCTTGAATTTATCGAG
>NW_027821931.1:0-275 GCF_054177405.1 Leptonychotes weddellii | reverse complement strand
GGGGCTTGGGACTCTTGATCTTGGGGGTGTAAGTTTGAGCCCCATGTTGGGGGTAGAGATGACTTAAAAATAAAATCTTGGGCACCTGGGTGGCTCAGTTGGTTAAGCGACTGCCTTCGGCTCAGGTCATGATCCTGGAGTCCTGGGATCGAGTCCCACATCGGGCTCCCTGCTCAGCAGGGAGTCTGCTTCTCCCCCTCACCCTCCCCACTCTCATGCTCTCTCTATCTCATTCTCTCTCTCAAATAAATAAATAAAATCTTTAAAAAAAAAAA
>NW_027821930.1:0-275 GCF_054177405.1 Leptonychotes weddellii | reverse complement strand
TCACTTCTCCGCACGTCCTACCTTCCAGAAAGTGGTTGCTTTTCTGATGAGAGAGTTGTTGCTCTTCTTTTCTTCGATCTCCTGTTGAGTTTGTAGGTGTTCAGAATGGTTTGATCCCTATCCAGCTGAATTCCTGAGAGGAGACGAAATCCAGGTCTCCTACTCCTCCGCCATCTTGCTCCGCCCCCGACTTTATCTTGGTGAATATTTAATGTATGATTGAAATTATGTTAATTTTGCCACTAGTAGGTGGCATGTAGCATAAATATCAATTA
>NW_027821929.1:0-275 GCF_054177405.1 Leptonychotes weddellii | reverse complement strand
CCAATCACTTGTTTTTTCATATTCATTCTGTTAGCACACATACTATAATAACTGGAAACCTAGCTATGGGACAGTTATTCAATCACTTATACTCCATTTTTGCTCCTTTCTTCTTGCCCTTTTTAAATTTCTTTTTATTTTGGGGTGCCTGGGTGGCTTAGTTGGTTAAGCGACTGCCTTCGGCTCAGGTCATGATCCCAGAGTCCCGGGATCGAGTCCCGCATCGGGCTCCCTGCTCAGCAGGGAGCCTGCTTCTCCCTATGACCCTCCCCCCT
>NW_027821928.1:0-275 GCF_054177405.1 Leptonychotes weddellii | reverse complement strand
GGGATAAAATTGGACTCATAACATAAATTATAAGCAGCAATATTATTATTATTGATTACTAATATTGATGACTAATATGATGATGATGACCCCAATGATGAAAACAAAATATTATAATTAAGATTTTAAAACTCCAGGGCAAATGTTTTGTTTAATTATGATACAGGGGAAAATGTTGCTACTATATGAAAGCTGTTAGACTATAGTGAAAAGAGAAACTCTAGGATCACTGAAAACATCTCAAAACTCCACGATAAAATCACACAGGGTAAAAA
>NW_027821927.1:0-275 GCF_054177405.1 Leptonychotes weddellii | reverse complement strand
GTAAATACTTAAAAACCTTCTAGAGCAATCCCTTCAAAATGTAATTTAGACCTCTGAGAATTAATTTCTTACTCTCACTCAGCCCTAAATATCAGATTGCCTTTCTCCGTTAATATCATAAAGTACTTTTTCCAACTTCTGATGAAAGATAAAGAATGTATTCCTTTGATAATCCTCATTACCCAGAAAATGGTAGGAAGTCATAGATTCAATCAAGCAACAAAAAATATAACAATCAATAGCCACAATAAAAAGGCAAATAACCCAGCTAGAAA
>NW_027821926.1:0-275 GCF_054177405.1 Leptonychotes weddellii | reverse complement strand
AGGTTTCCACACACTCATCCAGTTTTCAACCACAGTCATTTCCTTAAAATTTGTGTCATTTAATGGAGGAATATACGTTTTCTTTTATAATTAACATGGCTTTTCCAGCTAAGAGAATCTTGCCCCAAGCACAACTGTGCATCCTTTCTCGAAAGTTTCATCACATGCAGAGAGTCTGTCTATTCCTCACATCAGCTTTCTTTCTCCCTCATCATCCATTCTCTTGTATGAAGTTTTTCCTAGCTAACTAAAAACTGTTTCCAAGATGCAATTTA
>NW_027821925.1:0-275 GCF_054177405.1 Leptonychotes weddellii | reverse complement strand
GGATCACCACATCAAAAACCAATGATGTACTGTATGGTGACTAACATAACATAATAAAATTTTTTTAAAAAGTCTGTATTACCCAAAGCATTATACATTAATGCAATCCCTATCAAAATACCAAAGTAGTTTTCACAGAAGTAGAATAAACAATTTTACCATTTGTATGGAACCACAAAAGACCATGAATAGCCAAAGCAATCATGAAAGAAAAGCAAAGCTGGAGGCATCACAACGCCTGACTTCAAGTTATATTACAATTGTAGTAACCAAAA
>NW_027821924.1:0-275 GCF_054177405.1 Leptonychotes weddellii | reverse complement strand
ATGTATTTGAGTTCTTTCCAACTTTCCTCTTGTGATTGAGTTCTAGTTTCAAAGCATTGTGGTCTGAAAATAGGCGGGGAATGATCCCAATCTTTTGGTACCGGTTGAGACCTGATTTATGACCTAGGATTGATTGATTCTGGAGAATGTTCCATGGGGACTAGAGAAGAATGTGGAAATGGGAATACGTGATTTTTAAAAGATGTAATTGTTTTAATAAAATGCTGTTAAAATTTACTATATGAAAATGCTTTAATTATTCAGTTAAATCAGTG
>NW_027821923.1:0-275 GCF_054177405.1 Leptonychotes weddellii | reverse complement strand
GGCCCGGGGTCCATTCCTGCAGAGGAGGGGACAGGGGGGCAGATGGCCCGGGGTCCCTTCCTGCAGAGGAGGGGACGGGGGGCAGATGGCCCGGGGTCCATTCCTGCAGAGGAGGGGACAGGGAGCAGACAGCCCGGGGTCGATTCCTGCCTTTCCAGCAGGTGGCCCGGGAGCTGAGCAGGTAACACCCTCTCCTGAGCTCCGTGTCCCCTGTGGGAAAGCAGAGCAGGATGTCGACCCGCCTGCTCGGGCCGTGGCGGGAATTGATGAGCTAC
>NW_027821922.1:0-2565 GCF_054177405.1 Leptonychotes weddellii | reverse complement strand
TGCTCAGCGGGAAGCCTGCTTCTCCCTCTCCCACTCCCCCTGTTTGCGTTCCCTCTCTCTCTGTCAAATAAATAAATAAAATCTTTGAAAAAAAAAAAAACTATGAAGGGACGCCTGGGTGGCTCAGTCGTTAAGCATCTGCCTTCGGCTCAGGTCATGATCCCAGGGTCCTGGGATCGAGTCCCACATCGGGCCCCCTGTTCGGCAGGAAGCCTGCTTCTCCTCCCACTCCCCCTGCTTGTGTTCCTGTTCTCGCTATCTCTCTCTCTGTCAAATAAATAAATAAAATCTTAAAAAAAAAAAAAAACTATGAGGAACCAATAGCAGAGTTTAGTAAGGGGGCAGGACCCAAAATAAATATACAAAAATAAGTGTGTGTATATATATATTTATTTATATATATATATAAAACAAATCACTAATTATAAGATGTGACAAAATGAAGAGGCCACACACAACAGCAACCAAATGTATAAAATATCCAAGAATAAGCTGAACAACAATACACAAAACATATGAAGAAACAACAGATCTTTCTGGAAGGACATAAAGTTGTGAATAATTGGTGAGATGTATATCCCTTAATGAGAAGACTTCATTACCACAGAATTAAGAAGAGTTACCCTTTACTCAGAAATTAGTATGTTCTAGGCCCTTTCCCTGAACCAGCCCATTCAATAGCCCTCTCTTCCATGAGCAGAGTTCAGTAACGGCCCCAACCTACAAACGAGAAAGCTAAGGCAGGAAAAGGCAGGGAGCTTTGAGGGTTACATGGTAAGTGGCAGAGCGGGGCTTTGAATTAAGGCTTGCAACTCACATTCGCTAAATGGATCATTCGCTAAATGTTGTTGGGAAAATTGGCTTATCCTGTAGATAAAATGAGTTGAATCTCTACCACATATCATAGGCTGATATTCTACATGGACTGGAGATCTACATATTTTCACAAATTATGAAAGTACTAGAAAAAAATGAAAATACTTTTTTTCTACAATCTTAGAGTGTAGGAGATCTTTTGCAGCAAGACACAAGCCAGAAGTCATAAAAGAAGGTGACAAAGTTGAGTGTTGAAAATGCAAAATCCTACATGGCAGAAGACCCATGACCCAAGTGACAAAGATGGTGCGGGCATGGCAAAGGTGTCCTTTGTGTGCGTTCTGGGGTCAGGGATTTGTGGTAGGACGCAGGCTGCGTGGTCAGGGAGAAGCTGGAGAAGCAAAGGAGTCAGCCACCAGGCACTCTGAGCAGCTGAGCATATCCAGCTGGCTCCTCAGTCAGGCTGAGAAAGGGAGGCTCATGCTAGGTTGTGCAGTCAGCCAGTCAGTGGGGATAAGCTGAACCAGGAGCAGAGGAGAGCAAAGAATGTTTGGAGCCGGCTTCTGTCTGCCTCTTGTCTACAGAAGCAACCTTTACAGAGAGTAATACTGACGCCTCCTTTCTTCTCCCAGATCTCGAGTAAACTCCCTTGGTGAATTCTTTTCTTTTTAATATTTTATTTATTTATTTGACATAGAGAGAGAGCACAAGCATGGAGAGCAGCAGAAGGAGAGGGAGAAGCAGGCTCTCCACTGAGCAGGGAGCCTGATGAAGAGCTCGATCCCAGGACCCTGGGATCATGACCCAAGCCGAAGGCAGACGCTTAGCCCACTGAGCCACCCAGGCGCCCCTCCCCTGGTGAATTCTATCTGGTATCATACAAGGATAGATTTGGGGATATAGAGTTCCAACTTAGCCAAGTTGACAAACGGCAGGCTGGAAGAAAATATTTGCACATCTTTACCAAAAACGCAAACAAACACATGATTGAAGCCATACTAAAAGGAAAATGTTTTTGTCCATGAGATTGACATAAAATTTAAAGATTGAAAATATTTGTGATGCTCTAAGGAAATTATCATTTTCACATATTATTGGTGAAAGTATAAACAGATACAAACATTTTAGAGAGGAAAAATGTGTCAGTTCCAAAATTTTAAACATGCACACACTTTGTCAGAGTAATGTCGTTTCTATCCTAGAGAAATAGCAACACAAGCGAGCAAAGATAAACTATATGAGGTCATTCCTGGCAGATTTGTTTGTAACAGTTAACACCAAAACTGATAATGGGAATAATTTGTATTTGTACCAGGAACAAAAATGCAATTGTTGTGTATGCAATGATGTGGAAAGATTACAACATATTATTAATGAAAGAAAATGTTGGGGTGCATCCAACTCTTGATCTTAGGATCAGGACTTCAAGCCCTGCATTGGGCTTGATAGATAGGTACACAGGTAAGTGCTTAGGAGAAGAAGGAGGAGGAGTGGGGAGAGAGAGAGAGAGAGCTATAGAAGTGGCTATGGCCAGGGGGAGTGGAGACCTGTGAGGGAGATGGGAAGTCAGAGAATAAGTGGGTTAGGATTTGGTGGGAAACTCACATTTTACTTAAATGTGAATTTGTTTGACTTCATTAGAACAATTGTTTGAGTCTGTTCAAACAATTATGTATTTAATTCATATATATAAATTTATTTTAAATTATGTATCTAACTTAAAAAATAAGTGTCTTTTTTGTTATATCA
>NW_027821921.1:0-275 GCF_054177405.1 Leptonychotes weddellii | reverse complement strand
GGGGCATGTCAGGGAATCGGTAGGACCGACAGCCAGCAGGTAGGTGATGAAGAGGTGAATGGGAGGGGACGACATAGCAACGGTGGCTGGGGACAACTCTTTCAAGAATCTTGGCAGGGAAGGGATGGAGAGAGATGGGGCCACAGGATGGAGAGAGGGTTTGGAGCCTGGGGGGTTAGGCTGTTGTTATCTTAAGATGGTAAAGGCTTGGGCATGTTTATATGATACCTTAGGACCCTTGGCACTTGGCTGGGGATTGATTTGGAGCTCAGAGG
>NW_027821920.1:0-275 GCF_054177405.1 Leptonychotes weddellii | reverse complement strand
GGAGAGCGTGCCTTCATCAGCCTGTGTTCCCTGCGTTTCGTGGGGGTGACCACAAGGCCCTTTTTCATAAAAAGTGACCTCTCCCACTCCTTCCAGGCTCCTGATATTCTGGCATCCATAGCTCTGACTATGTAAGATTTTGTCCCTGTTAAAACTTCAAACTTCTCTTCCCCTGAGAATCGTTAACGTGTGAACCTGAAAGCTTTTCAGAATCTTCCTAAAAGGTAGACTTCCTTAGGGCAAAAGAAAGAAACACCAGAAAGTCTAGGTCACTC
>NW_027821919.1:0-275 GCF_054177405.1 Leptonychotes weddellii | reverse complement strand
TCTCATTTTTTGAAAATTGGAATAGTTGCCCAGTGTTAGTTTTACATCATCTTTTTTATTTGTAATTACACACACATACACACGTATTCACGCACACGGGCATGCACACACATGTGAAGCCAGGGCGAGGAAGTGTGTGTGAAGAAGCAGCAGAACAGCATCAGAGAGTTCATGGTGAAGTGTGCACCTGACAACTCAGGTTGGGTAGAGAGGAGGAGGGAACTGAGGAATGTGGGAGGATGCCTCCAACAGATCCCTGGGAGGGGAGAGGGGGG
>NW_027821918.1:0-275 GCF_054177405.1 Leptonychotes weddellii | reverse complement strand
ACTGAATCTGAGGCGATATTTGGGAGGATAGATGGTGGGGGAGGGGCCTCCAGCGGCCGCTTCTGGCAAGTGATAGAGCCCCGGAGCACAAAATTGAAACTTTTAGAAGTCAGCTCCGCTGAGGGACATCGCTCCAGTGGCTATGCGGGGGGGTGGAACCCTCGTGGGACAGTGTGGTCTCAGGACCCTCGGGGTCACAGAAAGACCGGGGGTGCCTGAGTGTGGCAGAGCTCCCAGGTATCGGAGCAGGGAAGCCAGCTGCAGAGATGGAGCCC
>NW_027821917.1:0-275 GCF_054177405.1 Leptonychotes weddellii | reverse complement strand
AGATTTTATTTAAACTTATTTATCCGAGAGAGAGAGTGCACACAAGCAGGGGGAACGGCGAGCGGAGAAGCAGGCCTCCTGCTGAGCAGGGAGCCCGACGCGGGGCTCGATCCCGGGACCTTGAGATCATGACCTGAGCCGAAGGCAGACGCTTAACCGACTGAGCCACCCAGGCGCCCCATTCTTTTTTTTTTTTTTTAAAGATTTTATTTATTTGAGAGAGAGAATGAGAGACAGAGAGCATGAGAAGGAAGAGGATCAGAGGGAGAAGCAGA
>NW_027821916.1:0-275 GCF_054177405.1 Leptonychotes weddellii | reverse complement strand
GGGATCTGTTTGCTTTAAAAATCACATAGAATTACTTTTCAGTGGTCAGATTTCTCATAAATACTGTGGTTTGAGACACTTTCTTTTGGGCAAGGAGTTTAATGCTCACAAAATGGGCACCTTGTTCTTGGGCCCAAGGCATTGCTTTACCTTGAGAGTGTTCTTCCAGCTCAGCACCAGATGCCACATGGCTCACTTTCATGTCCCTCCCTTTTCTTCCCACTTCCATGAGGATATCTCCGCATTTGCCACTCTGGGAATTGTTATTCATAGCT
>NW_027821915.1:0-275 GCF_054177405.1 Leptonychotes weddellii | reverse complement strand
CTGAGCAGGGAGCCCGATGCGGGGCTCGATCCCAGGATCCTGGGATCATGACCTGAGCCAAAGGCAGACGCTTAACGACTGAGCCACCCAGGCACCCCCAGAAATAATTTCTGTAAATGAATTTAACTTCCTTTCAATACTAGTGGAAATTTCCAGATTAATGCATCTAAATGCTGCACATTAGCACAAATCCACATCGCAGGGCCCCAGTGTGCAGACCCCTTGCCCAGGACCTGTGGGGTGTTCTATCCCAGTGAGGGGATGTGGAGTTTCCC
>NW_027821914.1:0-275 GCF_054177405.1 Leptonychotes weddellii | reverse complement strand
GTTATGCACAAACAATGAATCATGGAACACTACATCTAAAACTAATGATGTAATATATGGGGATTAACATAAGAATAAAAAAAAAAAAAAGAATCCAAAGCCACTGTTGCAGATTTGAGAAACCAGATGAGGTTCTGGCCATCTTCCAGGGCTAGAAAGATCAACGTGAACGTGCTTCAGGGACTGGAAAAGCATGGGCCCTTCCTCACTTGACATCTACTGTAATTTGAAGCAGGCTAAAATTGTAAGGAGACAGCCTCTGATAAGCAAGCAGA
>NW_027821913.1:0-275 GCF_054177405.1 Leptonychotes weddellii | reverse complement strand
GCCACTTTCCCAAGGTCACAAAGCTAGAAAACAGAAGAGCTAGGGTATGATCCAAAGCAAGCAGCCTGTCCTCCTAACTCTACTGTGCTGCATCTCACTGAAACTGCTCTTTGATGTCCCTGTCTATCTTCCCTTCTGGCCTCTGAACCTCCTCAGGCCAACTGCTATGGTGTGTTCATTACTGCATTTCTCATATGTAGCTTAGTGTCTGACAAAAGAGAGCTCAGTGGTCGAATAGATGGTTTGGTTTGGATTTTGCTCTTGAATTTATCGAG
>NW_027821912.1:0-275 GCF_054177405.1 Leptonychotes weddellii | reverse complement strand
GGAAATTTTAGAAAATTTTAATGCTTATGTGTGGGCTCAGCTTTATTATTAGATTCTGCACTGGTAAACCTAAAACCATTATAAAAATGCAACCAAGTACAGTATTCTTTCTTGATCAAAACTCTTCAGAGTATAGGGATAGAGGGTACATACCTCAATATCATAAAAGCCATTTATGAAAAACCCACAGCAAATATCATTCTCAATGGGGAAAAACTGAGAGCTTTCCCCCTAAGGTCAGGAACGCGGCAGGGATGTCCACTATCACCACTGCT
>NW_027821911.1:0-2565 GCF_054177405.1 Leptonychotes weddellii | reverse complement strand
CCCCCCCCA
Source organism: Leptonychotes weddellii (assembly GCF_054177405.1). NCBI lineage: Eukaryota > Metazoa > Chordata > Mammalia > Carnivora > Phocidae > Leptonychotes > Leptonychotes weddellii. The sequence goes on along the minus strand of NW_027821911.1, from coordinate 2,556 downwards.
CGCCCACCTGGCCTGGCGGGATCCTCTTCCCACCCCCGCCTCTGTTCTCTGCCACAGGGCCCTGCGTATCTGGGTGGTGGCAAGTAGGGCAGAGGAAGCCAGCCCGGGGGACTGGCGGCAGTTAGTGAAATGAGCTCAGTGATCCTGGGAGTCTGTGGAGCACAGATGGGACCTGGGAGCAAGCGCCGCGTCTTTGCAGTCAGAGCTACTTGGAATTTTTGGTGCGTTTTCTGTGAAAAAACTGGAAAACATTTTCTCTCTCTCTCAGATGTGGGACCCTGGGCAAATGTCCACTCCGTTCTGAGCCTGACACAGGAGGGAGGGAGGTGGATTCTGAAATCTCCCAGTGTCTTTCTAGCCCCGGCCTCCTGAATCCCCGGCTGAATCGGAGGCACCCAAACACCCAACCACGGAGTGAGAAAATGTGCAGTGGGTTTTCATGATGCATAAAATGAATTTGATTTCAGGCCTTTGCCTTGGTCTAAGATTGTCCATCTGACATTTTTGTGATTTTTTTTTTTTTTAATGAAATGATGGCTTGAGTAGATGGTCATTATTTAACGAAATAAAAAGTTTGCAGCCTTATGTTGCTGCCTTGGGGGGTCAGGGTCAGGGACATGCAAGCAAAAGCCTGTGAATCATGTGTAGCAGCAAGGCCTGGACCCTGGAGGGCTCTTACTTTGGACTTTGGTCATTGCAGGCCCCAGGGTGGGGGCGGGGGCAGACGGGGAGGTAGGGGGGGAGGGGACACAGATGTTCACCCATCTGTGAGAGCGTCATTATGACCACCTTGCTCCCAGTATGTTCAGGAAAACTGGGGCAGGGGAGGGGGGACCCCTTGCATTTTGTTTAATGAGCTCTTCTAGTAAGAGCACCTGCCTCTTGCCTGCCAGGCATTAGAGCACCATGGGTTAAACTGTGGGTCGTGACCCATTCTTGGGTCATGAAATCAACTTAGCAGGGGACTGAGACCAACATTTTTTAAATGAAATACTGTGGAGCAGAGCAGAAAACATCAGAGTATATCACGTGTAAACATGGAGTAGGGTAAGTATCGATTCATAAACCTTTTTTTAAAAATATATATTCAAATGTACATATATTTAAATATATATTCAAATATATATTAATAAATACTCAAATATATACATACATTCATACACACACACACACATATATTCTGCTACTGTATGGAGGAGTAAATTCCTCACAAACCAACCTTCCCGCAGACATCTATCAATTAACAAACTATGGACAAAATGGCAAAAACAACATCTTGAGGGTTCTGAGAGTAAACATAAGCAGGCAGGTTTTGGAGTAGCATTAAAACCTAGAAGAGGGGCGCCTGGGGGACTCAGTTAGTTAAGCGTCTGCCTTGGGCGCCTGGGTGGCTCAGTTGGTTGGGCGACTGCCTTCGGCTCAGGTCATGATCCTGGAGTCCCGGGATCGAGTCCCGCATCGGGCTCCCTGCTCGGCAGGGAGTCTGCTTCTCCCTCTGATCCTCCTCCCTCTCATGCTCTCTGTCTCTCATTCTCTCTGTCTCAAATAAATAAATAAAAAAAAAATCTTTAAAAAAAAAAAAAAGCGTCTGCCTTCGGCTCAGGTCATGATCTCAGGGTCCTGGGATCAAGCCCTGAGTCAGGCTCCCTGCTCAGTGGGAAGTCTGCTTCTCCCTCTGTCCCTCACCCCACTCATGCTCTCTCTTACGTGCACTCTCTCTCTAATAAATAAATAAAATCTTAAAAAAAAAAAAACCTAGAAGAATCAACCCACATGGGGCAATTTCCCATGTTTGTGGCTTTGCCCTGAAGGCAAGTACATTTGTGGTGGGAGGACAAGGTGGCTAAATTCCAGTAGGAAGCCTATTGTCCCCCTGGACTGAGGAACAAGAAGGAGGAGGCTTGGACAACCAGAATGGCTGGAGAGTGGGGAGGAACCATAAAAGAGAGAGCCAGAGAAGGAATACATAAAATACATAAAAATACTGCCCAAATTTCTGGCTGACCCCCAAGCCACACATGTGTGTGGTTTGTTAAAAGCAGCTTGAACCAAGATCTGGGTCCCCACCCACCACAAGTGTTTGAGACTAACCAAGTTAGTTCCAAATATCAACCCTCTTCAAAACAATATCACAGAATCCAGAGTTTCTATAACAGAATACCCACAATGTCCAGGATACAATCCAAAATTACTCTATATACGCAGAGCCAGGAAAATGCAACCTATTCTCAAGAAAAATGTCGATCAACAGAAACCAACCTTAAGATGACCCCGATATTGGAATCATTAGATAAGATCTTTAAAGCAGCTATTATAACAATATTCAATGACATAAAGAAAAGTATGTTCTAATAAAGAAAAGATAGAATATCTCAATCAAGAGATATAAAATATAAAAATGAACCAACTGACAGCATTATTCAGAACAGCTAAAAAGTAGGAAAAAAATCCATGTCCATCAACTGATGAATGGGTTAAGGAAATGCAGTATATTCATGTGATGGAATATTATTCGGCCATTAAAAAGAATGAAGTAGTGGTACTGGCTACCACATG
>NW_027821910.1:0-275 GCF_054177405.1 Leptonychotes weddellii | reverse complement strand
ATCCCTACACTTGTATTTTTGGGGTAAATACCCAGTAGTGCAATTGCTGGATCCTATGGTAGCTCTATTTTCAACTTTTTGAGGAACCTCCATACTGTTTTCCAGAGTGGCTGCACCAGCTTGCATTCCCACCAACAGTGTAGGAGGGTTCCCCTTTCTCCGCATCCCCGCCAACATCTTTCGCTTCCTGACTTGTTATTTTAGTCATTCTGACTGGTGTGAGGTGGTATCTCATTAAGGTTTTGATTTGGATTTCCCTGATGCCGAGTGATGTT
>NW_027821909.1:0-275 GCF_054177405.1 Leptonychotes weddellii | reverse complement strand
GGCCCTGAATCTGTTTAGCCCCTGACCTGAAGACCTGCTGATTCTCGCAGGGCACTAACCGAAGGAGGCACCTGCCTAGACCCTTCCCCTTTTCCTACCCCACACTCACCACCACAAAAGCCCTGAGACCTGAAAGAGCATCCTCCTGGATAAGGTTTAGAAACTCCATAGAGGACGCCTGGGTGGCTCAGTTGGTTAAGCGATTGCCTTCGGCTCAGGTCATGATCCTGGAGTCCCGGGATCGAGTCCCACATCGGGCTCCCTGCTCAGCAGGG
>NW_027821908.1:0-275 GCF_054177405.1 Leptonychotes weddellii | reverse complement strand
GGCCCTGAATCTGTTTAGCCCCTGACCTGAAGACCTGCTGATTCTCGCAGGGCACTAACCGAAGGAGGCACCTGCCTAGACCCTTCCCCTTTTCCTACCCCACACTCACCACCACAAAAGCCCTGAGACCTGAAAGAGCATCCTCCTGGATAAGGTTTAGAAACTCCATAGAGGGTGCCTGGGTGGCTCAGTTGGTTAAGCGATTGCCTTCGGCTCAGGTCATGATCCTGGAGTCCCGGGATCGAGTCCCACATCGGGCTCCCTGCTCAGCAGGG
>NW_027821907.1:0-275 GCF_054177405.1 Leptonychotes weddellii | reverse complement strand
TGAACTGAAGGCAGTATTAGGGTTGCTTTCTACACCAGTGGCAATTCACAGGAAACAGAATCAAGCTGACTTCAATTGAGGTGCCACTGACATGGAGGCAATAACAGTATACACTCAGATTTACAGAGGGCTTGCTATGTGCTAGACACGATTATAAGCTTTTTAAAATGCATGTCCTGGGGCGCCTGGGTGGCTCAGTCGTTGAGCGTCTGCCTTCGGCTCAGGCCATGATCTCAGGGTCCTGGGATCGAGCCCCGCATCGGGCTCCCTGCTCG
>NW_027821906.1:0-275 GCF_054177405.1 Leptonychotes weddellii | reverse complement strand
CCATCTGGCATCATCCACCAACCCTTTTCAGTCAGGGTGGCTCCCTCAGCCATGGCCCATTCTTTTTCCTTTTTAGTGTAACTGGGCGAAGGGACTTCTTCCGGGGATGTTAGGGCCGTGGTGAGGGAAGGGGCTCTGTCCATGTCCTCACTGGCTGCAGTCTTGGCTGCCTTATCTACCGGACGATTTCCCCATGCTATGGGGTCGTCTCCTTTCTGGTGTCCCTTACAGTGCAGGATTGCTACTTCCTTTGGAAGCCAGATGGCTTTGAGGAG
>NW_027821905.1:0-275 GCF_054177405.1 Leptonychotes weddellii | reverse complement strand
GGGATCTGTTTGCTTTAAAAATCACATAGAATTACTTTTCAGTGGTCAGATTTCTCATAAATACTGTGGTTTGAGGCACTTTCTTTTGGGCAAGGAGTTTAATGCTCACAAAATGGGCACCTTGTTCTTGGGCCCAAGGCATTGCTTTACCTTGAGAGTGTTCTTCCAGCTCAGCACCAGATGCCACATGGCTCACTTTCATGTCCCTCCCTTTTCTTCCCACTTCCATGAGGATATCTCCGCATTTGCCACTCTGGGAATTGTTATTCATAGCT
>NW_027821904.1:0-275 GCF_054177405.1 Leptonychotes weddellii | reverse complement strand
AAAAAGGGATTGACAAGATGTTGGTTGAAAAAGGGAAAAGGAAAAATTAAAAAAAAAAAGACAGTTAAAAAAAAAATAACTTTGAAAGACTAAAGAATCATGGGAAAAAAGCCATGAATTCTATATGCTGTATTCCCTTAGTGCTGGAGTTCTGCCGTTCTCATTGATCAGTAACTTTGGTCTTGGCTGGCTTTTCTTGCTGATCTTCTGGGGGAGTTGCCTGTCATAGTGATTCTCAAATATCCTTGCAGGAGGTGGAATTGCCCCTCCCTGGC
>NW_027821903.1:0-275 GCF_054177405.1 Leptonychotes weddellii | reverse complement strand
GGCACTGTTATCTTGGGAGAACACAAATATTTATAAGGGACCACTTCTTCAGTAGCTATTGGGAAAAAAATAACACTGCAAATAAAAGAGTGGTATTTAAGTTCCTCCCTCTCTCCTCACCGTGCCACACACAATCAGACACGGGAACTGTAAACTCAATTTCCAAGGCAGTCCCGCTGCTGCAGCCATGCTCCACAGACTCATTAGCTCTGCTTTGAAAACTGTGATGTTTCCTAATGGGCTCTCTCACTCCAAGCTGGAGAAACCACCACCCC
>NW_027821902.1:0-275 GCF_054177405.1 Leptonychotes weddellii | reverse complement strand
CTTTTAACCAAATTCTCTTTATCAGAAGAAAAGAAACAAATACACCATTGACATCACCAACCTTTAAGATTTTTAATTTTCTCAAACAGCACTAATGCAATGGATACTTTAAAATGTGTTTCCTTTGCTCTCCACCATTGGAGTTAATGACCGATAGAAATCTGTTTGTGAAACATCATGTATAACATTAAAAAAAAAAGTCTAGACCTACACAGGTGTATTTTTAGAAAGGGAAAATAAGCATGTTTTGGGTGATTGATGCTTTATTCACCTTC
>NW_027821901.1:0-275 GCF_054177405.1 Leptonychotes weddellii | reverse complement strand
CGGAGAGGAAGAACACATGAGCGCCCTCACTTTCACTAAGCAGTGTGGGTCTATCTGTGTACAGTGCTCGATAGAGTCAGTGTTCCTAAATTGACAAATCTCAAAACAAATATGGACATACAGATGGTATAATTTTGTAATCACACACCCATCTTGAAAGCAGTATTTTTGTCAAACAAAAGCACTCTTTTTTTTTTTTAAAGATTTTATTTATTTGAGAGAGAGAGAATGAGAGAGCACATGAGAGGGGGGAGGGTCAGAGGGAGAAGCAGACT
>NW_027821900.1:0-2566 GCF_054177405.1 Leptonychotes weddellii | reverse complement strand
CTCCCACCCCACCCCCCACTCCAACAACACTCAGTTTGTTTCCTGCGATTAAGAATTCCTCATACCAGTGAGATCATATGATACATGTCTTTCTCTGTTTGACTTATTTCACTCAACATAATACCCTCCAGTTCCATCCACGTCGTTGCAAATGGCAAGATCTCATTCCTTTTGATGGCTGCATAATATTCCATTCTATATATATACCACATCTTCTTTATCCATTCATCTGTCGATGGACATCTTGGCTCTTTCCACAGTTTAAGCATGCATTTCTTATGCACTTACTGTATGTCAGGTACCCAGCTAAAAATTTGCCTCATTCGATTCTCATGACTATCCTATGAAGTGGGTATTTCTACTGTGCCCATTTTACAGATAAAGAAAAGCTCTGGGAAACTAAGCAGCTTTCCCCAGGTCTCATGCTGGAGTGAGAGGCAGACCCAGCATTCAGACCCAGGCCATTTGATTGGTAAACCACCTCACCCCTGCCTGCCCCATGGTTAGCTGGGTTAGCTGACCCAGTCTGACATCAGAAGGATGTAGAACTATGGGAGCATAGACTACATCCAGTTCCTTTCTCTGTACCTAAGTGAAGCCAACAGCATGCACATTCAAGTTCTAATGCAAATAAGCACCTATTTGTTTTCTGAGTGTAGCCACTCAGGCATTTTCTTTAGCAAGTCTATGGCTCTGAGGGTAAGGCCAGGCCTTGATTGAATGTGATGTGGCTGTCAGTCCAGATTTGTGCTTACAGATGCGTGCTGGTCCCTGGAGGCCACGTGACCCTTGGATGCAGCCCAGCACGGACTCCTGCGCCCTGCATCTCCCCTCCAAGAGCACAGAGCAGGTGCAGCTGCTAGGCCCGTCTAGCCTAATGACTGTCTTCATTTTCATGCCTGGCCATTGTGAATGACATTTGGCCATCACACACACCCTAAGTAGAATTAGGATGTACTGGAAAATGTGACTTCTGCATAGGAAGTTACAAATCCAAAACTTGCCATCTGGATCTTAGGTCATCTTACACAATAGGACAGCCTCTCAAGACAGCGCATTTTGGGGGCAGCGTGGCAACATCATCTGCGGCTCTCTTCCTCTCCGTCCTTCCTGTCCCCAGCTGCTGAGGCCAGCTCTGTAGCTTGGGTGGAGTAGGAGATGGCTCAGTACATGAAGAAGCTATGGCTGGCCCTTCCTTGTTCTCACACTGTGAGCACTGACAGACCGGGACACTTCTCGCTGTCTTTGCTGATACTGCAGCGAAGGCTTCTTTTTCCTTCTTGGAAACCCTGATGAAACCATCTCCCAGTGTCCTCCTTACGTCTCATTCTCTGCAAAGACAGCCCTTTAACTGTTTCGTGAATGTTGTGAAGGCTGGTACAGTTTCCCCGAGGATGCCAAGTCAGGAGGAGGTAAGCATGCACCCTCTGACTGTTACCATCACTACTACCAGTGCTGTCCCTACCGGTGCAGAAGGAAAGGGCGACTCAGGAGACAAGCTGACCAAAGTAAAGCCCTTTTGCTTGTAGGCTGACCCTTAACCTGGAAGATAGCAGGTCATAAAAAGAGTCACAAGATCCGACTCACAGGAGACCATGAGACCTCACTCCCTCTGACAGTAAAAGCCCCAAGAGTTGGACATTCGTAAAAATTGTTCCTGGTGAGGAGCTCCACAACCCTAAGACAGTGGAAAAACTAACTGCTCAACGTAAATGATGAGCCCCAAGTGAAAGAGTCAGCCCCTCCTTGTACAGTTCCTTGGTTTTTAAAATCCTATAAAACCCTGGAGCTCCCGGGTGGCTCAGTCTGTTAAGCGCCTGACTCTTGATTTTGGCTCAGGTCGTGGGATCGAGCCCCGCATCGGGCTCCCTGCTCAGCGGTGAGTCTGTTTGTCTCCCTCTCTCTGCTCACTCTGTCTGTCTGTCTCTCTCTCAAATAAATAAATAAATAAATAAATCCTAAAAAAACCCCTTACAAAACACTTAGAGGCAAAGTGGGTGGGGTTCTCTTCCTCATCTGGGAGGAGAGATTGCTACTTTGTGAAGTAGCTCCTTTCTTACTTCTATACCTAATAAATCTTGGTCCCCTGTCTCCAAATGGCTCGCTCTTGAATTCTGTCTTGTGCCAAGCCAAGAACCCTCCCTCTCAGGGCCTCGGCCTGGTGTTACTAACATTACTACTGTTGCTGCTGCTGCTAGTACTGCTACCACCACTGCTACCGCCGCCACTACCACCATTACCACCACCACCACCACTACCACCACCACTACCACCACTCCTACTACCACCATTACCACCACTCCTACTACCACCACCACCACCACTCCCACTGTTACTACCACCACTCCTACCACCGTTACTACCACCACTACTACTACCACCACTACCACCACCACTACCAGCACTACTACCACTGTTACTCCCACCACTACTACCAGCACTCCCACCACTACTACCACTCCCACCACTACTACCACTGTTATTACCACCACTACTACCACCACTCCCACCACTACTACTACTACCACTCCCACCACTACTACCACTGTTACTATCACCAGTACTA
>NW_027821899.1:0-275 GCF_054177405.1 Leptonychotes weddellii | reverse complement strand
TTGTGATGGTCACTATTATTTTCATACTTGTAATTCATATGTAAATTAAGCTAAAATATGATTAAGTCTAATAAACTGTTCTAAAAATTCAAAAATAGTGTTAAAAATTATAATTCTAATAACTCAGTATTTCAGTAGTCACAAACTTTAATTTCCTTGCTATAAATTAACAGGCAATTGCTTTTAAAATGTGCACTTTATAAGTCAATCAGAGAAAGACATGTATCATATGACCTCACTGATATGAGGAATTCTTAATCTCAGCAAACAAACAG
>NW_027821898.1:0-275 GCF_054177405.1 Leptonychotes weddellii | reverse complement strand
CAGTAAACAGAAGGACAGGTGACTAATGGGGTTACTACCCTGGCTGGAGGGCCAGGGAAAGCCCAGTCTGCTCTCGGAGGGGAAAAATCCTGTCTTGAGAGGGATGTTCTAGTTCATCTCTCCACTCACTAGCAGTGGGACCTTGGGCAAGTCACCTATCTCTGAGCTCATTTTCTTCATCCGTGACAGAAAAGAGTTCAGAGAAAGGTCCCCTTTTGCTCTAGAATTATTGTGTCTTTACTGCAAAGCAAATTTGCTTTCAGATAAATTCATAA
>NW_027821897.1:0-275 GCF_054177405.1 Leptonychotes weddellii | reverse complement strand
CCTCTCCCACTCCACCTGCTTGTGTTCCCTCTCTCGCTGTGTCTCTCTCTGTCAAATAAATAAAATCTTTAAAAACAAAACAAAACAGACTCTTCAATACAGTGAACAAACTGGTAGTTGCCAGGGAAGTGGGTGGGGGGAGGGGTAAAATAAAGGGGATCACTCATCTTGATGAGCACTGAATAATGTACACAGAATTATTGAATCATTATATTGTATACCTGAAACTAATGAACACTGTATGTTATACTTCAGTTAAAAAGAAGAAAGAAAAG
>NW_027821896.1:0-275 GCF_054177405.1 Leptonychotes weddellii | reverse complement strand
TTTTGCTTTGGTTAGTAAGCAGGTACTTGAGTTTAGTTTGTTTTCTCCAAGTAGTACCAGGCTGGAGATGAGATTTGTTGGTCTCAAAGGAGTCACTGAGGCAGGTGGAACTCCTGTAATAATTACCTAAAAAGTGTTTTAACAAGTTTAACCAGGATCTGGAAAGCATTTTGTGATTCTGAGTTAAAAGATAGATAAATGAATTTTATCAGTTAAGAACAAACACCCAGAGACCATTTGCCCTTACCCAGAATTTATGACAGGGTGCTGTTATG
>NW_027821895.1:0-275 GCF_054177405.1 Leptonychotes weddellii | reverse complement strand
TGAACTGAAGGCAGTATTAGGGTTGCTTTCTACACCAGTGGCAATTCACAGGAAACAGAATCAAGCTGACTTCAACTGAGGTGCCACTGACATGGAGGCAATAACAGTATACACTCAGATTTACAGAGGGCTTGCTATGTGCTAGACACGATTATAAGCTTTTTAAAATGCATGTCCTGGGGCGCCTGGGTGGCTCAGTCGTTGAGCGTCTGCCTTCGGCTCAGGCCATGATCTCAGGGTCCTGGGATCGAGCCCCGCATCGGGCTCCCTGCTCG
>NW_027821894.1:0-275 GCF_054177405.1 Leptonychotes weddellii | reverse complement strand
CCAATCACTTGTTTTTTCATATTCATTCTGTTAGCACACATACTATAATAACTGGAAACCTAGCTATGGGACAGTCATTCAATCACTTATACTCCATTTTTGCTCCTTTCTTCTTGCCCTTTTTAAATTTCTTTTTATTTTGGGGTGCCTGGGTGGCTTAGTTGGTTAAGCGACTGCCTTCGGCTCAGGTCATGATCCCAGAGTCCCGGGATCGAGTCCCGCATCGGGCTCCCTGCTCAGCAGGGAGCCTGCTTCTCCCTATGACCCTCCCCCCT
>NW_027821893.1:0-275 GCF_054177405.1 Leptonychotes weddellii | reverse complement strand
GCGCCTGGGTGGCTCAGTCGTTAAGCGTCTGCCTTCGGCTCAGGTCATGATCCCAGGGTCCTGGGATCGAGCCCCGCATCGGGCTCCCTGCTCCGCGGGAAGCCTGTTTCTCCCTCTCCCTCTCCCCCTGCTTGTGATCCTGCTCTCACTGTGTCTCTCTCTGTCAAATAAATAAATAAAATCTTAAAAAAAAAAAAAAGAAATAGCTTGATAGTGGGGTGCTTTAAAATGGAAAAAAAAAAAGGAAAGAAAGGAGAAAAAAGCTGGTGACTGAT
>NW_027821892.1:0-275 GCF_054177405.1 Leptonychotes weddellii | reverse complement strand
CAGTAAACAGAAGGACAGGTGACTAATGGGGTTACTACCCTGGCTGGAGGGCCAGGGAAAGCCCAGTCTGCTCTCGGAGGGGAAAAATCCTGTCTTGAGAGGGATGTTCTAGTTCATCTCTCCACTCACTAGCAGTGGGACCTTGGGCAAGTCACCTATCTCTGAGCTCATTTTCTTCATCCGTGACAGAAAAGAGTTCGGAGAAAGGTCCCCTTTTGCTCTAGAATTATTGTGTCTTTACTGCAAAGCAAATTTGCTTTCAGATAAATTCATAA
>NW_027821891.1:0-275 GCF_054177405.1 Leptonychotes weddellii | reverse complement strand
TCTGATGAGAGAGTTGTTGCTCTTCTTTTCTTCGATCTCCTGTTGAGTTTGTAGGTGTTCAGAATGGTTTGATCCTTATCCAGCTGAATTCCTGAGAGGAGACGAAATCCAGGTCTCCTACTCCTCCGCCATCTTGCTCCACCCCTTATCTTTGCAATTTTTTAAACAACAACGTGTATTTAAAAAATAAAAAACCCATCAAGGAACAAAAAATGTAAAGTCATTCTCTACTTGAGATATAAGAATTTGGCAGTGGTGATGGCATGGTGGGGGCT
>NW_027821890.1:0-275 GCF_054177405.1 Leptonychotes weddellii | reverse complement strand
AAAAGAACTATAGGTCTACCAGGAAGTGAGTCGAGGCTTATTTCTGCCTTAGTTCAGTTCTTTGATTTTGGCAAAATCACCTTACTGTTGTATGTGTCACTTTTCTTATTTTAAAAAATGATGGTTAATACCTGATGTAGCTCAGTCTTTAAAGGTCAAGTGAGATGATATACAGATGGAAAAGTGTAGTGTAAGCTCCAAAGTGTTCTGTAACTATATGCTACAATTATTATCTGATGAACTTTAATTATAATGCCATTATTTAATCACTGACA
>NW_027821889.1:0-2566 GCF_054177405.1 Leptonychotes weddellii | reverse complement strand
AACTACCTGCCCTTCAACCTTCAGCCCTGATTTCCTCTAGGCTGTATGTCTCTATGCTCACCTCTCTCAGGTGCCCCATCAGAATGCACTGTAAGCGTCTCCGCCCCTGCATGATGTCCACATTGATTTGATACCAGCATCCTATCAGTAAGCCATGTTTTGATGTAGATCAAATATATATATATCATTTGCAGGGGTGCCTAGGTGACTCAGTCGGTTAAGTGACTGACTCTTGATTTTTTGTTTCAGCCCAGGTCATGATCTTGGGGTCGCGAGACTGAGCCCCGGGTTGGGCTCTATGCTCAGTGGGGAGTCTGCTTGAGATTCTCTCTCTCCCTCTCCCTCTGTCCCACCCCACTCACATGTTCTCTCTCTCTCTCTCTCTCCCTCAAATAAATAAATAAATCTTTAAAAAAATCATTTGCAGTAATATCTTTCTGATGTATATTGTAAAATCATACAGGAAATACAAAACTGTAATATAAGAAACAAATTTTAATGATGTGCTCAATATCTTGATAATTATCATGTCTTCAGACTGCAAATTTGCTAATAGTTTAGAACACAATGTATCCTTGGGGCAAAGTTGATCATTAAGAGAGTGGAAATAAATCAATATTTCAAATAGTCATCTTGATATATTTTTATGTGGCTTCTCAACAGATCAGATCAGTTTGGTGTTGTTTTTACCTCCTAATGTGGCTGACAAGAAAAATGTCTGCCTTGCCATTTTTTACTGTTTGCTGGTGTTTGTGTTATTAGTATTATCTTCAATCCATTCTTTCTTTGAAGGGATCTTTTTCAGCCATTTCTCCATTTTGTGAGGGTTAGACAGTCATAAATCCACTTAACAGACACCATTTGACACAGTAAATGGAAGGGATGGTAAATAAGCAAGGAAAGAACCCCTCCTTACAGGTTGCAGAACTACCGCTATTCCCACAACACACTCCCAACTGAGGGCCCAGGGAGAGCCCAACCAGCAACTGTGACAACCTGATGCATGTCTTCCTTTAGATAAAAAATAATAATAAACATCTCCCCCTCCTTCAGAGAACTGCTGCTCTGGACAAGTTCCTGGAGGACAAGGGCCATGTTTTCTTCAGTTCAATCAGGATTATTATTATTTTAATAATAATAAACAGCCAAATATATATATATATATATATCTCCATCCATACAACCTTCTATACATCTATCCATCCATCTATTCAACAAATAATTATTCACTACCAAGCAGGGACAAAGCATTATTTTAGGTACCAAGGATACACCAGTGAACAAACCAAATATCGCTGCCCCTACTGGGAGGAGACAGACACCACATAATTAATACATAATAATAATTAATTATTACAATTAAGTAATACAATTAAAATTATAAAATGATACATACTTGTATTATGTATATAATACATAATATATTACATAGATATTTATAATTGTGCATATGTACACAATTATACATATTACAATTAATCAATACAATTATAATTAATACAATTAATACATAATTAATTCTGTAATACTTTCAAAGGAGACAAATGCTATAGGAAAACAAAATCAGGAAAATAGGGATTTTAGAATATTTTGGAGGTGTAATTTTAAATAGGGTAGTTAGGGAAAGCCTCACTGACAAGGAGCATTTGAACAAAGACTAGAAGGAGTTGAGTGAGTGAGCCACAGGACATTTCACAGGAAAGCATTCTGGGTGGAGGGAGCAGCCAAAATGCTGAGGCAGAAGCATGACCAGAATGCCTGCAGAACAGTAAAGAGTCCACATGGTTGCAGCATAGTGAGTGTGGGAGGCGGGATCATGGACCCCTAAAGACATCCCAGGAACCTGTAAGTATGTCACCTTACACAGCAAAGGCAGTTTTGCAGATATGGTTAAGTTAAGTTACTTTGAGACTGGGAGATGATTCTGGATTAGCCGGGTGGGCCTAGTATAATAACAAGGGTCCTTAAAAGGGAAAAAAGGAGGCTGGAGAGTTAAGAAGGAGATGTAAAAGGACATGATTCAAGATATGTGGGCAACCAGGGTACCTGGGTGGCTCAGTCAGTTGAGCGTCTGCCTTGGGCTCAGGTCATGATCCCGGATTCCTGGGATAGAGTCCTGCATCGGGCTCTCTGCTCAGCAGGGAGTCTGCTTCTCCCTCTCCTTCTTCCCCTGCTCATGCTCTCTCTCTCTCTTTCTCTAAAATAAATAAATTTTGGGGAAAAAAAAAGATATGTGGACAGGCTTAGAAGCTGGAAAAGGCAAAGAATGGATTCAAGGGCCTCTAGAAGGAAGGTGGACCTGCCCATGCTGTGATTTTAGCCCAGGGAGACCTTGGACCTCCAGAAATATAAAATAATTTGTATCGTTGAAGCCATGAAATCTGAGGTAATTTGTTAGAGCAGCAATAGGAAACTAAGACAGTGAGGAAGGTGGACAACAGTAAATGAGGCCAAGGAAATAACTAGGGTCAGATCATGTAGGGCCATTTAGGCCATTCTAGAAATTTTAGCTTTTCTGGGGTGGCAATCCTTGTATCAGACAAATTAGATTTTAAACCAAAGACTA
>NW_027821888.1:0-275 GCF_054177405.1 Leptonychotes weddellii | reverse complement strand
TGATGTGAACTGTGTGTTATGTGTAACTAATGAATCATTGAACACTACATCAAAAACTATACAGTGGCTAACTGAAGAAAAAAAAAAAAAAGCACAAGACTATCCCAAAAGTTAAAATGCAGAGGTGAGGTTGGGGGTGGCAATCCATTAAAATCAGACCTAGTTCGTACAGTTCTGAGTGTTCTGTGAGTGTCTATGTAGATATCTAGCACAATGCCTACTTTACAGAAACAATAAATGGTCATTGGTGCAAAACAAGTAATAAAAAATTTAGA
>NW_027821887.1:0-275 GCF_054177405.1 Leptonychotes weddellii | reverse complement strand
GCTGCCCCCGCAGTCTTGGGAATCCCCCCTGCTGGGGTGAGCCCCCCGAAAGTAACGGGGAAGTGCAAGGAGTCCGACTGGGGCCAACTTGCCCAGCGGTGCCACCGTAAACAGCAGAGGCCTTGGGCACTGATGCAGGACTGATGACCATCACACAGGATGAGATGGCCAACCCTGCGTCGGGAGGGCTGCCCTCTGTTGGAGCCAGAGTCTTAGTAGCAAAGGGACCCAGAACAGCTTGGAGGCCATCGGGGCCTATAATGTACACGGGAACC
>NW_027821886.1:0-275 GCF_054177405.1 Leptonychotes weddellii | reverse complement strand
GAACACCACATCTAAAACTAATGATGTAATGTATGGGGATTAACATAAGAATAAAAAAATTTTTTTTTAAATTATCAAAAAAAAAAAAAAAGAGGATTTGGTTTGTCGCAATTCTAGATAGCTCCAAACATTCACAAGAGCAGCTTTAATCTAGAGTTCCTCGGGTATTACTAATTTGTGAATTAAAACCATAATTATTGAAGATTGATGTAGTATCTCCACCTCCCTGATTCAACATCAAACAATCAAATCTCAAATTTATACTTTGAAAACAA
>NW_027821885.1:0-275 GCF_054177405.1 Leptonychotes weddellii | reverse complement strand
CCTCAGGACTGAGTTGAATTCTGTAATGCAAAATAGACAAAAACGCCAAGCCCTCAATTTGCTACACTTCAATATAATTGTTTTTCTGGTCTTGAGGAGACAAAAGTGTAATGTAATGTAGCTAGAAAGTTTACATTTAAAATTTCCTGCAACTGGATCATTTCCTTACACCACACACAAAAATAGACTCCAAATGGTTCAAAGACCTAAATGTGAGACAAGAGTCCATCAAAATCCTAAAGGAGAACACAGGCAGCAACCTCTTCGACCTCAGC
>NW_027821884.1:0-275 GCF_054177405.1 Leptonychotes weddellii | reverse complement strand
CCGTGGCTTTTTCTCCTCCCACGGCTCAGATGAGGCACGGAGGCCCGCGGAAGGTGAGGACGGCCTCCGTGCCCCCGCGAGAAGGAGGCTCTCGGGCCCAGGCCGCGGACGCCAGAGTCGCTGCTCTCTGCGCCGCATGGCAAAGCAGCTTCTGCCCCGGCACGGACGCCAGGACTCCGGCCCGGCCCTCGGCCCCGGCATGTCTGCTGGGCTCCGGGCCATCCGAGGCCAGCCAGGGCAGGTGGGCGGGGGCCCCGAGACGGGCCGCAGTCAGT
>NW_027821883.1:0-275 GCF_054177405.1 Leptonychotes weddellii | reverse complement strand
CCCTCCCCTCTAGAACCCTGTTTGTTTTTCAGAGTCCATCGTCTCTCATGGTTCGTCTACCCCTCCGATTTCCCCTGCTTCATTTTGAGGGAGAGAATCTTTAAGCAGACTGCCCGCTGACCATGAAGTCCAACGCAGGGCTCCATCTCATGACCCTGAGATCTCCACCTGAGCTGAAACCACGAGTCGGCACTTAACTGACTGAGCCACCAGGGCGCCCCTAAAATTATATTTTCAAAAATAAAAGCAAACCACATTCATCTCTTCTTCACCTT
>NW_027821882.1:0-275 GCF_054177405.1 Leptonychotes weddellii | reverse complement strand
AGGTTTCCACACACTCATCCAGTTTTCAACCACAGTCATTTCCTTAAAATTTGTGTCATTTAATGGAGGAATATATGTTTTCTTTTATAATTAACATGGCTTTTCCAGCTAAGAGAATCTTGCCCCAAGCACAACTGTGCATCCTTTCTCGAAAGTTTCATCACATGCAGAGAGTCTGTCTATTCCTCACATCAGCTTTCTTTCTCCCTCATCATCCATTCTCTTGTATGAAGTTTTTCCTAGCTAACTAAAAACTGTTTCCAAGATGCAATTTA
>NW_027821881.1:0-275 GCF_054177405.1 Leptonychotes weddellii | reverse complement strand
GTAAATACTTAAAAACCTTCTAGAGCAATCCCTTCAAAATGTAATTTAGACCTCTGAGAATTAATTTCTTACTCTTACTCAGCCCTAAATATCAGATTGCCTTTCTCCGTTAATATCATAAAGTACTTTTTCCAACTTCTGATGAAAGATAAAGAATGTATTCCTTTGATAATCCTCATTACCCAGAAAATGGTAGGAAGTCATAGATTCAATCAAGCAACAAAAAATATAACAATCAATAGCCACAATAAAAAGGCAAATAACCCAGCTAGAAA
>NW_027821880.1:0-275 GCF_054177405.1 Leptonychotes weddellii | reverse complement strand
GAGCTTTTCAGACTGTGGCGCTGAGAGGAGTTACTTAGGCATGGCATGGCCATCTCACTGAGCTGGGGACCAGGATAAGGTTGCTGCCCAGAGAAATCGACACAGTGGTTCCTGGAGTATCTGCCTAGTAATCTGCTTCTTCCCTGGAGGCAACTTCACGAGGCTAGACTAAAAATTGCTGAGGAAAGAAAAACCACCAGGAAACTATGAGCTGAACAGGTCTTGGCATTTCCTAAGGGCTGGAGTGATCACATTTCTGGGTTTGGTAGGATATT
>NW_027821879.1:0-275 GCF_054177405.1 Leptonychotes weddellii | reverse complement strand
CACAACCAGCCAGAGAGATGGACTTCCTGCCAGACAAGTAATTGAAAGCCATCTTGGGTACAGTGGTGCAGATGAGCATGAGGTCCATGAGGGACAGTTGGCTGAGGAGGAAGTATATGAGTGTGTGAAGCTGGGTGTCCAGGAAGATGAGAATCATGACAGTGTTTCCAATGAAGGCCACCGTGAAGATGCCCAAGACCAGAGAGAAGAGGAAGATGTGGGTGCAGCTGTGATTGAAGATTCCCAGTAGGATGAAGTCTGAGTTGAAGGTCTGA
>NW_027821878.1:0-2566 GCF_054177405.1 Leptonychotes weddellii | reverse complement strand
TTCCCTGGAGGCCACGCACTGTGGGTGGATTTCCAGCACACGGCGCCTCCTGGCCACGACCAGCAAGACAGCCCACTGCCAGGGCCTACACTGCCCCCGCTCCTGGGCCAGAGGCCCTGGACCCCCCGCGGCCAGGCCGGGAACAGGCCGGGAGGGGCTCCAGCATCCGTGACCCTCGTTCTCCTCGAACATCAGTGAGCTCCGACGACGGGCCTCGCTCCAGGTCCACCCCTGTCAGCCGGCCCGAGGGTCTCGGGGGGTCCCGCCCATGGGGAGCTTGACCGCGGACAGTGTGCGCTGGAGGCTCTGTCCTTCCTGATTCCTCCTGCCAGGAGTGTGGGGAGCCAGGCCTGTGCCTGCCCACTTGCTGGGGGGCCATCCCCGGCCGTTGGAGGCCCTGGATATGGGTGCCCACTGTAGCTAGACACAAGCCCAGGGGCCGAGCTGCCCACTGCTGGTGCTTGAGGCCCAGGATCCTGGCTCCAACTCTCAGGAGCCAGGCTTGTGGGCCCCGGGTCAAGCTGGGTTTTGCTCTGAGTCTGTCACTGTGGTTGTAGCTTAGGTAGTTACACAGTGGGAAGTTCCTTGTCAAAAAGCCTGGCAGGTCGGGGAAGGACCCCTTCCTGCTGGAGGCCCTGGGTCCAGGCTCTCCTCTGGGCCTGTCTGCAGAGGTGTCCTGTGCCCCTGCCCCACAGTCCAGGGCAGCTGGGGGCGGTCTGGCTGCCCTCTCCAGCCATCTCCCCAGGGAGTAGGTGAGGTCCCCCTGCAGGGGTAGAGAGATGCCAAGCCTCCATGGGCAGGGCATAGAGGGTGTGGGGGCTGCTCTGGGTACTCTGGGGGCTCCTGGAGGATCTGGGCTATGGGGCAGCCCTGGGGGGTCAGGCTGTCACCATTGGGCAGTCTCTTCCAGACTTGGAATGTGTCCCCAGATATGTCACGGACTGGTCTGGGGGAGGGTGTGCTCTTCCGGAATCCCCCAGATTTACAGTGTGGATGGAGGGTCCCGGGTGTCTCCAGGTGAGGTCAGGTTTGGACCAGACTTAGGGGATCTCAGAGCACTGGGATGGACGGTCCAGCCAGACCACTGATGTGGCCACGTTCAAAATCCAGGGATGGTCTCCCTGCTGCGCCCAGGGCAGGGCCATGGATGGGACTCCCTGGTCGGGGTTTTTGATGGGCTCTGTAATGCTGTGGTCATAACAATAACTAGCACTACAATAATACCACAGTGACACAGACCCACTCCAAATCCTTCTTCCCTGGAGGTCATTGCCTGAGGGCCCAGCTGGGAGGAACCTGGGATGCTGAGGGCTGAGCCCTGGATGGAGGCGGGGCCCCGGGAGGCGGTGGGTGGGCCCAGAGCTGCAGGTGTCCTGCTGGAAACAGGGGAGGCCTCTTGGGTGCTGGTTGAGGCTCCTTGGCGGGCCGCGGCAGTGTTGGACTGGAGTGTGCGCCCATCAGGGATCCCAACCACATTGTGACAGCCTTCTGGGTTAATAAACTGCCCCATGGTTTGGGGGTCACCCTGGGGCCAGCAGGTGGCTCCCACCCAGGGAGGCCAGAGGTGGGAGGACCAGACAGGAGTCAGTCCGGGTGCTGCTGAGCCTTGGGACTCTGGGTCTGAGTCGTGTGCCCGGCCTGCGAGGGCGTCTGGAAGGATGACACCAGGCTTTGCCCACCTGGACATGGGCCTCTGGTTGCCCCTGACCCCCAGCAGCTGTCTCCCTTTGCCATATCCTGTGAGCTCACCTTCTCTAAAGCCCCTGGGCTGATGGACCCAGAGATTCTCGAGCCCCAGAGGGCCTGCTGTCCCTGGTTCAGCTTCAGTCCTTTCTGGTTCTAGCCAGACCCGGGGCAGGTACAGGTGAGGAGGCGCAGGTGTGGGTGAGGCCCCGGAGCACATAAGGCCCAGGGACAGGGATAGGGGAGGGGTAGACCCAGGGAAGCAGGTGAAGATATGTCCAAACCCAGGGGAGACCCAGGAACAGGTGCATGGAAGTCCAGACCCAGGGAGATCCAGGAAAGACCCATACCCAGTGGAGACTAAGTGGAAGTCCAAACCCAGGGTATTACCATGTGAAGGTGATGCCCAGGGCCTGGAGAGGCCCAGGAAGAGTTGTAGGTGAAGCCCACACCTAGGGAGGCCCAGAGGTGGCCCATGGGATGGTCAGGGGAGGCCCATGTACAGGTGAAGTGTTTTCTAGACCCTGGGAGCCTGAGGTACAGATGCAGGGAAGGTCCAGAACCAGGGGAGTACCCGGGAAGGTCCATACCCAAGACAGCGCCAGGTACAAATGAAGGTGAGGTCAAGCCAGGAGAGGCCAGGTGCCGGTCCAGGTGCAGGGGAGGTCCAGACAAAGGGGAGGCCCAGAGAAGGCCCAGGAGAAGGTAAGGCCCAGGTATGGCTGAGGGGAGGCCCAGAACCTGGGGAGGCCCAGGGATGGCCCATGTGAAGTCCAGGAGCCAGTGAGGAGCTGCTTCGGGTGCAGGGGAGGCCCAGGCCCAGGCCCAGGGAGGCCCAGGGGAGGTCCAGAGGTGGCCCAGGAGAGGCCCACATGCAGATGAG
>NW_027821877.1:0-275 GCF_054177405.1 Leptonychotes weddellii | reverse complement strand
ACTGAATCTGAGGCGATATTTGGGAGGATAGATGGTGGGGGAGGGGCCTCCAGCGGCCGCTTCTGGCAAGTGATAAAGCCCCGGAGCACAAAATTGAAACTTTTAGAAGTCAGCTCCGCTGAGGGACATCGCTCCAGTGGCTATGCGGGGGGGTGGAACCCTCGTGGGACAGTGTGGTCTCAGGACCCTCGGGGTCACAGAAAGACCGGGGGTGCCTGAGTGTGGCAGAGCTCCCAGGTATCGGAGCAGGGAAGCCAGCTGCAGAGATGGAGCCC
>NW_027821876.1:0-275 GCF_054177405.1 Leptonychotes weddellii | reverse complement strand
TCAAGATAGAACCCTAAGCTTGAGTCTCCACGTTGACTTCAACGTGCCAAGCTGACGCTCAGCTTCAGGAACACCCCTGAGTGGTCGACAGGGCAGGGTTACGGATGTCTGCTGTGTTTCCACCATTAAAATCTGGTTGGGGCGGGGTTGGGAGAGAAGGTTGAGTTTCCAGGCAAAGCACAGGATTTTTTTTTTTTTTTATTCTTATGTTAATCCCCATACATTACATCATTAGTTCTAGATGAAGTGTTCCATGATTCATTGTTCGTTCACAA
>NW_027821875.1:0-275 GCF_054177405.1 Leptonychotes weddellii | reverse complement strand
AGGAACTTTTTATTGATTTTCTTCAACTGAAGGAATTTGAGCCTATTTTTATGTTGAGTAGAGAAAGGAAGACGTTACGTTACACAACAGAATATGAATGAAGAAAACATTTTCCTGAAAAGGTGTGCTCTAGACTCTGGTTCAGGAACTGGCTAGGGCCAGGGGCAAGACCTCTCTCGCTAGGTCTTGGAAGGGGAAGCTGCAGACACCGGAGCCTGAGAGAGTGCGGTAGGGTCGAGGATCAAGCGATGGAGGAGGCGGACTTTACTTTCAAC
>NW_027821874.1:0-275 GCF_054177405.1 Leptonychotes weddellii | reverse complement strand
TCGAAGAGCAGTACCATCCTACAGAACTTTCTGTGATGTGGGAAATGTTCATTCTGGGCTGTCCACAGATTGAGTCTTTAAAATGTGTCTGGTGAGACTGAGGAACTAAATTTTCAATTTTCTTTAAAATGCAAGGAGTCGAAATGGCTGGTACCTGTTACACGATATAGCTCTAGAGAAAGCAAAGTTTTGCTAAGGATATAGAATCTGAGGCAAATAGAAATTTGTCCGTGCCTTTGCCTTTTACATCCGTTTTACCTCCAGTCCCTAAACTT
>NW_027821873.1:0-275 GCF_054177405.1 Leptonychotes weddellii | reverse complement strand
TTATTGATTTTTAAGTAGGCTCTCTGCCCAATGTGGGGCTTGAACTCACAACCCTGAGATCAAGGGTCACATGCTCTACTGACTGAGCCTTCCAGGCACCCTTCTCCATGTTTTTTTTTTTTTTTTTAAAGATTATTTATTTATTTATTTGAGAGAGAGAGAATGAGATGAGAACACATGAGAGGGGATAGGGTCAGAGCGCAAAGCAGACTCCCTGCCGAGCAGGGAGCCCGATGCGGGACTCGATCCAGGGACTCCAGGATCATGACCTGAGC
>NW_027821872.1:0-275 GCF_054177405.1 Leptonychotes weddellii | reverse complement strand
ATGTCAGTAAGGACACCATTGAATCTGTAGATCTCTTTGGGTACTATTGTCATCTCAACAGTATACATCTTTGAATCCATGGGCATAGAATATCTTCCCATTCATTTAAGTCGTCTTCAATTTCTTTCAGAATTTTTGGTACTTTTCAGTATATAAATCTTTAGCCTCTCTGATTAAGTTTATTCCTAAGTATTTCATTCTTTTTGGTGGTATTTGATTTTTTTTGTAGTTTTTAATTTTATTATGTTATGTTAGTCACCATACAATACATCATT
>NW_027821871.1:0-275 GCF_054177405.1 Leptonychotes weddellii | reverse complement strand
TGAGTGCTGTTGAGCACTTTTTCATGTGTCTGTTGGCCATTTGCATGTCTTCTTTGGAGATGTCTGTTATGTCTTATGCCCATTTCTTGACTGGATTATTTGTTTTTTGGGTGTTGAATTTGGTAAGTTCTTTACAGGTTTTGGATACTAGCCCTTTATCTGATACGTCATTTGCGAATATCTTCTCCCATTCTGTCGGTTGGCTTTTAGTTTTGTTGATTATTTCCTTTGCTGTGCAAAAGCTTTTTATCTCGATGAAGTCCCAATAGTTCATT
>NW_027821870.1:0-275 GCF_054177405.1 Leptonychotes weddellii | reverse complement strand
ACATTTTACGAGCTGAGTATCCAAGAGAACTTATGAGCATGTGTTAAAATCATCACGAATATTCCTCTAAGATGGACGCACCCACCCTAAACCCCCATGGCTTTCCTTACTTCCACTAGAATCTTCTACCTTCTCATTTTGTGTCTTATCTTTTCTAGATTGCTAGCTGCACGATATGGTATCAATTTTGCTCAATCTCCTATTACCAGCATGCAGCAGCACTCGGACTAAATATTTATTACAAGAATAAATAATATTTTATTGCCCTCATTTGT
>NW_027821869.1:0-275 GCF_054177405.1 Leptonychotes weddellii | reverse complement strand
GGGCTCGATCCCAGGACCCTGGGATCATGACCTGAGCCGAAGGCAGCCGCTTAACGACTGAGCCACCCAGGCGCCTCTATATTGGGAGGTTTTTGATTACTGATTCAGTTTACTTACTCAGTATTGGTTTGTGCAGATTTTTTATCTCTTCTATCTACTATGATTCAGTCTTGGTGGGTTGTATGTTTCTAGGAGTTTATTCATTTCTTCTGGGTGATCCAGTTTCTTGGCATAGCATTGTTCATGGTAGTCTCTCATGATCCTTTGTATTTCTG
>NW_027821868.1:0-275 GCF_054177405.1 Leptonychotes weddellii | reverse complement strand
ACATCCCACCACTCAGTGCTCAAGCCCAGTGGCCCCCCATCACTGGAGATGGCTACAGGGTTGGTTAGGAGTGGGCTCCTGTGTGAGGGGCTGGTTCTTCCCTCCTGGCTCTTCTCTGACATTTAGGAATTTGGGTCTAGAGATTATGTTTGATCTTCCCCTTCCTATTAAAGGCACCAAATCTAAGATCAGGCAGACTGTGTGGGAATCTCCATGTCACCATGGTGGCTGGGTGACCTTGGGCAAGTTGTTTAATGTCTCTGAACTATGACATG
>NW_027821867.1:0-2566 GCF_054177405.1 Leptonychotes weddellii | reverse complement strand
ACGATGGACTCTGAAAAACAAACTGAGGGTTCTAGAGGGGAGGGGGGTGGGAGGATGGGTTAGCCTGGTGGTGGGTATTGAGGAGGGCACATTCTGCATGGAGCACTGGGTGTTATGCACAAACAATGAATCATGGAACACTTCATCTAAAACTAATGATGTAATGTATGGGGATTAACATAAGAATAAAAAAAAATTATGGTAAAGCCAGTGGGTTGGGCATCGGTTCTGGTGCCTGTACTTGGGGAGGAGGAGGAGTGGATTTCAGATTTCTAGCATCAGCCTGTTTTCCTCTTCATTATTTTGACTGTTAGGAAGTGAGGGTCAGGTCAGGTGTGTTAAATTTTTGTCTATCTCGGACTGGCGGAGCAAGATGGCGGAAGATAGGAGACCTGGATTTCGTCTGGTCGCAGGAATTCAGCTGGATAGGGATCAAACCATTCTGAACACCTACGAACTCAACAGGAGATCGAAGAAAAGAATAGCAACAACTTTCTGAACAGAAAAGCGACCACTTTCTGGAAGGTAGGACGTGCAGAGAAGTGAATCCGAAGCGATATTCGGGAGGATAGATGGTGGGGGAAGGGGCCTCCGTCGGCCCTTCTGGCAAGTGATAGAGCTATGGAGCACAAAATGGAACTTTTAGAAGTTGGCTCTGCTGAGGGACAGTCGCTACAGTGGCTAGGCGGGGGGCGGAACCCTCACTGGGACAGTGTGGTCTGAGGACCCTCGGGATCACAGAAAGACCGGGGGTGCCTGAGTGTGGCAGAGCTTCCAGGTATCGGAGCAGGGAAGCCGGCTGCAGAGTGCCCATGGAACATTCCCCAGATCATATCCTAGGTCACAAATCAGGTCTCAAACAGTACCAAAAGATGGGGATCATTCCCTGCCTATTTTCAGATGACAGTGCTTTGAAACTAGAACTCAGTCACAAGAGGAAAGTCAGAAAGAACTCGAATACATGGAGGCTAAAGAGCATCCTACTAAAGAATGAAAGGGACAACCAGAAAATTAAAGAAGAATTTAAAAAATTCATGGAAACAAATGAAAATGAAAATACAACTGTTCAAAATCTTTGGGATACAGCAAAGGCAGTCCTAAGAGGAAAGTATATAGTAATACAAGCCTTTCTCAAGAAACAAGAAAGGTCTCAAATACACAACCTAACCCTACACCTAAAGGAGCTGGAGAGAGAACAGCAAATAAAGCCTAAACCCAGCAGGAGAAGAGAAATAATAAAGATCAGAGCAGAAATCAATGAAATAGAAACCAAAAGAACAGTAGAACAGATCAACAAAACAAGGAGCTGGTTCTTTGAAGGAATTAATAAGATTGATAACCCCCTGGCCAGACTTACCAAAAAGAAAAGAGAAATGGGAGGAAGGAAAGATGGCGGAGGAGTAGGGGACCCTATTTCAACTGGTCCCCAGAATTGAGCTGGATATCTACCAGACGACTCTGAGCACCCATGAAGCCAGCCTGAGATGTAAGAAGATCTGAATCTCTACAAACAGAATGTTGCAGGCGGTTGGTTTCGAGGTATGAAGGGGGGAGCCCTGATTCTGCAGGCAGATATCGGAGGATAAATGGCAGCGGGAGGGTGCCTGGCCTTGGGGATTCTACACCGCTGGTGAGTGACAGCTTCACGCGGTGGGGATGGGGCACAGACTCGCAGACCGGTAGCGGCTGGGAAAGGACTCTAGGGCAGTCCCCCGGGGCAGAAACCCAGAGCTCCGGGATCACGCTTGCGAAATGCAGCCCCCGGGACAGAAACCAGGAGTGACGGGTCGCGCAGGCGAACTGGGAGCGGCTGGCGGTTTTAGAAGCACAAAGGGCAGAGACGTGCCCCGACCAGGAGGCAGGACTGGGAGCACTGCAGAGGGGCGCACAACCCAGGCCGCTGCAGTTTATAGCAGCACAGGCAGAAACGGAGACGGTGTGGCCTGGAGAGCTCACTGAAGAACAGACTGCAATATCTATGCTCTGAGGCAGAGGGTTGGAAACGGTCTCTTATGCTCTGACTCGCAGAGGAGATGTAGAAAGCCACCAGGGAAAGCCGCCAGAGAACAAAAGCCCCCAAAACAGATTCCCACTCGGCCCATCCCCTGCCACAGAGGGGCAGGGCAACACCGCCCAAACAGGGTTGCCTGAGTAACAGCACGGCAGGCCCCTCCCGCAGAAGACAGGCTGGGAAAACAAGAGGCCAGCAACCCTAAGATCCCAAGAAAACAGGTGCATCTTGCTTGGGTTCTGGTCAATAATTTGGACTCTATACATTCCCTCAAACACCCATCAACAGAATGACTAGGAGGAGGAGCCCCCAAAATAGAAAAGACTCAGAGATTATGACTTATGCTGCAGATTTACAAATGGATGCAGACATAACCAAGATGTCGGAGATGGAATTCAGGCTAGCAATTGTGAAGACAATGGCCAGAATGGAGAAATCCATTAATGACAACAAAGAGTCTCTAAGGGCAGAAATAAAAGGTGAATTGGCAGAACTTAAAAATGCTATCAATGAGATCCAATCCAATCTAGATAATCTAACAGCTAGAGTAACTGA
>NW_027821866.1:0-275 GCF_054177405.1 Leptonychotes weddellii | reverse complement strand
CAGAATACACCCTCAGTACTTCAAAAACCTTTTACCAATTCCACTAGCTAACAGTACTTTTTTCCACTTATAATAATTTTAACTTACTGCCTCTCTATACTACTCAGTGGACAATCTCATGGACTACAGGGCAAATAGTACCTCCTAGACTGAGTAATAAATATTTACATGACCATCAGAGGCAAGGTAAAGCCACTGATGTGGAAATAATGGACTCTTGCTAAATCAACATTCCCAAATCATTTCATGTTTATATTATCTTAGCAACTGTCTCT
>NW_027821865.1:0-275 GCF_054177405.1 Leptonychotes weddellii | reverse complement strand
GGGATCTGTTTGCTTTAAAAATCACATAGAATTACTTTTCAGTGGTCAGATTTCTCATAAATACTGTGGTTTGAGACACTTTCTTTTGGGCAAGGAGTTTAATGCTCACAAAATGGGCACCTTGTTCTTGGGCCCAAGGCATTGCTTTACCTTGAGAGTGTTCTTCCAGCTCAGCACCAGATGCCACATGGCTCACTTTTATGTCCCTCCCTTTTCTTCCCACTTCCATGAGGATATCTCCGCATTTGCCACTCTGGGAATTGTTATTCATAGCT
>NW_027821864.1:0-275 GCF_054177405.1 Leptonychotes weddellii | reverse complement strand
AAACTTAACGAAGTAGGTGAAAGACCTGTACTCTGAAAAGTGTAAAACACTGATGAAAGAAATAGAAGACAACATGAACACATAGAAAGATATTCTATGCTCATGGATTGGAAGAATTAATATTGTTAAAATGTCCAGAGTAGCCAAAGCAATCTACAGATTCAATGCAATTCCTATCAAAATACCAACATTATTATTCGAAGAACTACAACAAATCATGCTAAAATTTGTATGGAATCAGGAAAGATCCTGAATCACTAAAGCAATCTTGAAAA
>NW_027821863.1:0-275 GCF_054177405.1 Leptonychotes weddellii | reverse complement strand
TCAAAAAACGTTTTGGGAAGCAACTGCACAACTTGTGTAAACAAACAAATGTGTTTTAAAAGGCTTCATGCAAAACGTCATTCATTTTTTTTAATATGGCAAACAACTGCAAAAAGCCCTAAATCCTCAGGACGCCTGGGTGGCTCAGTCGGTTAAACGTCTGCCTTAGGCTCTGGTCATGATCCCAGGGTCCTGGGATCGAGCCCTCCGTCGGGCTCCTTGCTCGGTAGGGAGTCTGCTTCTCTCTCTCCCTCTGCCTCTCCCCCTGCTTGTGC
>NW_027821862.1:0-275 GCF_054177405.1 Leptonychotes weddellii | reverse complement strand
GGTTAAGTGTCTGCCTTCGGCTCAGGTCATGATCTCAGGGTCCTGGGATCGAGTCCCGCATCGGGCTCCCTGCTCCTTGGGAGCCTGCTTCTCGCTCTGCCTCTCTCTCTCTCTCATGAATAAATAAATAAAATCTTTAAAAAAATATTAAATCTTATATATTCTTTTTTTCTTTTTTTTCCTTTGGAATATTTTTTTTATTCTTATGTTAATCCCCATACATTACATCATTAGTTCTAGATGAAGTGTTCCATGATTCATTGTTCGTGCACAAC
>NW_027821861.1:0-275 GCF_054177405.1 Leptonychotes weddellii | reverse complement strand
AACCAAAGAGGCAAAGGATCTGCACTCAGAAAACTGTAGAATACTCATGAAAGAAATTAAGGAACAGAGGAGCCTGGGTGGCTCAGTCATTAAGCGTCTGCCTTCGGCTCAGGTCATGATCCCAGAGTCCTGAAATCGAGCCCTGCATCAGGCTCCCTGCTCAGTGGGAGGCCTGCTTTTCCCTCTCCCACTCTCCCTGATTGTGTTCCCTCTCTTGCTGTGTCTCTCTCTGTCATTAAAAAAAAAACAAACAAAACCTTTTAAAAAAAGAAAGA
>NW_027821860.1:0-275 GCF_054177405.1 Leptonychotes weddellii | reverse complement strand
CCCCAACTATGTGGAGTGGAGACAGTGGAGCCTAGATTCTAAGTAAGCATGGTAAGTGTAAGAAAAGTCTTTATGTTAAGTACTTTATGTTTCTCAAGGAGAAGGGTAGCATCAAACCTGAGAATATCAAGTGCATTTTTAAATTTTGTCACATTAGTGAGGAATGGCAAGAATATCTGAATTTGAAGACCAGCTATATTCTGAAGGAAAGGGTGTGTTTGACGCTACTGTGACACTCACTGTCCATAAATAAAGTTTTATTGAAACACAGTCCT
>NW_027821859.1:0-275 GCF_054177405.1 Leptonychotes weddellii | reverse complement strand
TCCACAAGGGATTTGAAGCAACTTTCAGCAAAAATCATTAAGATAAATGAGCAAACAAACAAAAAAACATACTACTGTGACCCAGATAGTTTCTACAGAAATAAGAATTGAAAATGGAAGCCAGCAGAAGTTTAAATGAGAAAAATGCAAGGTGGGGGAGGGGAGGAGTCATCATTCATCATTGGCCATAAATACTACCAGTCACCCAGAAGTATCTTCACAGCTCATGGTCACCTCTTCTCATGGGCACTCCCTTTCCTCTCTGACTTTTCCTG
>NW_027821858.1:0-275 GCF_054177405.1 Leptonychotes weddellii | reverse complement strand
TTGCCTCTAATCCCGAATCTGTCTTCCCCACTAGACTGTAGATTCCTGGAGGCCAGAGACCGTGCCCCGTGCCCCCAGTCTCAGCACAGGGTCTGGGAGATTGTAAGTGCACTGTGCATGCGTCACCCACATTTCCGGGGACCCCTGGGGGCCCAGTCTCCGCACCGTGAGGCCAGAGCACTTAATAAGACACAGCCCGATAAGCAAAAGTAATTTAAAAATTACTTTTTTAATCCAACTATGACTTGTGTCTCTCTAATACCCTTAACATCCTC
>NW_027821857.1:0-275 GCF_054177405.1 Leptonychotes weddellii | reverse complement strand
GGTCCTTCATTCTCTACATAGAGCTTTTATTTATTTATTTATTTACAGCCATATGAAGAAGAATAAAACTGGACCATTTCCTTACACCACACACAAAAACAGACTCAAAATGGATGAAAGACCTAAATGTGAGGCAGGAGTCCATCAAAATCCTAAAGGAGAACACAGGCAACAACCTCTTCAACCTCAGCCGCAGCAACTTCTTCCTAGAAACATCGCCAAAGGCAAGGGAAGCAAGGGCAAAAATGAACTATTGGGACTTCATCAAGATAAAA
>NW_027821856.1:0-2566 GCF_054177405.1 Leptonychotes weddellii | reverse complement strand
TTTTTTTTTAAGATTTTATTTATTTATTTGAGAGAGAGAGAATGAGAGAGAGCGAGTACATGAGAGGGGGGAGGGTCAGAGGGAGAAGCAGACTCCCCGCCGAGCAGGGAGCCCGATGCGGGACTCGATCCAGGGACTCCAGGATCATGACCTGAGCCGAAGGCAGTTGCTTAACCAACTGAGCCACCCAGGCGCCCCTATCATTTGTCTTTCTATGCTTAAAGAATCTTAACTTTTTCTGACCTATTTTTTCATTCAGTACTTTTCTACGCCCTATCTAATGTAATGTACACACTGAATTATTTCAAATTTTTATTTGGTACCTATTCAAATCTTCTATTTTATTTTCTACAGTTCCAATTTCCTGTTTTATTTATAACTTTGGCTTTTGTTCTTTGATCATAGTAAGCAGTCTGAGCCTGACAGTCTCAAATACCTAAAGTCTTTGTGAATCTTTCCATTCTCTGCAGTTTCTGCTGGTTATTATTCATGGTGTCTTATTCCTTCGAGTGTCTCATTACCTTTGACTGTGTCTTGGACATTTTATTTATTTATTTTTAAGATTTTATTTATTTATTTGTCAGAGAGACAGAACACAAGCAGGGGGAGAGGCAGGCAGAGGGAGAAGCAGGCTCCCCGCCGAGCAAGGAGCCCGATGTGGGACTCGATTCCAGGACCCTGGGATCATGACCTGAGCCGAAGGCAGCCGCTTAACCGACTGAGCCACCCAGGTGTCCCATGTCTTGGACATTTTATTGCAAAAATTATTCATAGGAATAATTTGAGGCATGAGATGATGACAAATCCCTCCAAATGGGTTCTATTTTGTTTCGCTTTGGCAAGGTGTTAAGAGCTCCACTAGTCTGGGATGACTTTAATCAACAGAGATTCCCTGGAACACCTAGATAATGTAAACCTAGGCTGCAAATTTACTTCCAAAGTCTACCCAGATTGTAGGATATAGCTTTTGGGGTCTCTGCTTGAAGTGGAAGTGGCTTTACAGGTGTCTCTACCCTTGATGGGCCATAGGCATTTACCTTTGATCCCTCCTAGCCCCATGAGGTTGCCAAAGTAGTTTAGTTTGACAGGGCATTTTTGGATTTAAAACAAAACAAAAAACCAATAGGCCAAAGCAGCTTTATGTGCTAAGCTAATCTATCTGGGTTCTTGTCTTCTCCAAGATTTTTATCTCGAATGTCCCTACTGTATTCTTAATTCTTTAATGCTTTTAGGAATGTTTAAATATATTTTATCTAACATTTTGGTTGTCCTGAGCAGGATGATTGGTCCAAATTGCTCTGACAACCCCTCCTTAAATCTTAAAATATTAGTATTTCATTGCTGATATTTCCTGTTAACCAGTAACTTTCCCTGAATAAAGAATAAAAAAGTCAAATTATTTTCTTTTGAATTTTAATAGACTTGATCAGGACAAATATGCATTAGTTTCGGTAGATGACACATTTAAGATCACAATTATTCACTCACAATCTGGGCAAAGGTAGTTCAAGTGAGCTGCGGAAGTGAGTCAATGGAAAAGCTACAAAGTGAGATACCAGTCAATGTGCCCTCAAGAAGAGCCTGTTCCCTAAAACCTGCAAAACCTCCCCATTGGCTTGGTCAAGTACCCAAATTCCAAGAACAAGAAGGTGGTATAAAGAATCTAGGAAACTCATATAGGTTTATAACCAAGTGGAAACCAAGAAAGCTGTTAAGACTATAGAGTTCCACCCCTAAACACAAAGTCTCATCCCTTATGACAAAGTGATAGAGTAAAAATGTCCAGGTAATGAGCCTAGGCAACAGCCTGAAACAGTGTCCCAGAGCGCCCACGTGCCCAAGGTGGGCCCCTTGGCAGTTAAATGATGCCCATACATGTTCATATTTTAAAGAGGTAGTGAAGGATTTTGGATAGCCTAATCAATAGCCCATAACCCCAAGTGGACTGAAAAAATATTAATTATTCCTTACAACCCAGAGGGGAGAGAGAGTTGCTGGCAGGGATCTGGACTTGTACAAGTCTTGTTAGAATAAGAGTATAGGGCTGTGAGTGGTCTGCTGGGATTGAGGACCAAGTGCCAGATGGGATAGTGTTCATCTCCACCAGGAGCAAAATGGACAGATGTTAGCCTAAAATAAGATTCACTCCTTCCTCTAAGTCTCCAGCATATTAAATGATCCATTTAAATTGAGAAATATACTCAGTAGTCCTGTCAAATGTAAAATCATAATCTTTTAAAATTGTAGTGAATGGTATATAACAACATATATCCTTGGCTCATACATTATCTTTGATCTCTCTCTCATTCCACACTCTTGTATTGTATTAGTTTCCTGAGGCTGCTATAACAAAGTACCACAAATTAAACAACAGAAATTATTGTCACCCAGTTCTGCAGGCTAGAAGTCCCAGATCAAGGTGTTGGTAGGTATTAGTGTTCCTCCTGAGGGTTGGGAGGAAGAATCGGTGCCATGCCTCCAGTAGCTTCTAGGTTGGCTGGCAATCACTGGCATTCCTTGGCTTATAGATTTATCATCCCAGTCTGATCTCTGTCTTCATTTTCAC
>NW_027821855.1:0-13521 GCF_054177405.1 Leptonychotes weddellii | reverse complement strand
AATCAAAACCACATTGAGATACCACCTTACACTAGTTAGAATGGCAAAAATGGACAGGGCAAGAAACAACAAATGTTGGAGAGGTTGTGGAGAAAGGGGAACTCTCTTACACTGTTGGTGGGAATGCAAGTTGGTACAGCCACTTTGGATAACAGTGTGGAGGTCCCTCAAAAATTTAAAAATAGAGGTACCCTATGAGAGTATTTCCCTTAAGATCAGGAACACGTCAAGGATGCCCACTCTTGCCACTATTGTTCAACATAGTACTAGAAGTCCTAGCAACAGCAATCAGACAACAAAAAGAAATAAAATGTATTCAAATTGGCAAAGAAGTACCCTATGACCCAGCAATTGCACTCCTGGGTATTTACCCCAAAGACACAGATGTAGTGAAAAGAAGGGCCATATGCACCCCAATGTTCATAGCAGAAATGTCCTCAATAGCCAAACTGTGGAAAGAGCCGAGATGCCTTTCAACATATGAATGGATAAAGAAGATGTGGTCCATATATACAATGGAATATTACTCAGCCATCAGAAAGGATGAATACCCAACTTTTACATCAACATGGATGGGACTGGAGGAGATTATGCTAAGTGAAATAAGTCAAGCAGAGAAAGTCAATTATCATATGGTTTCACTTACTTGTGGAACATATGGAATGGCATGGAGGTCATTAGGAGAAGGAAGGGAAAAATGGGGGGCGGGAATTGGAGGGAAAGATGAACCATTAGAGACTATGGACTCTGAGAGACAAACAGGGTTTTAGAGGGGAGGGGGGATGGGGGATTGGTTAGCCCGGTGATGGGTATTAAGGAGGGCACGTACTGCATGGAGCACTGGGTGTTATATGAAAACAATGGATCATGGATCACCACATCAAAAACCAATGAGGTATTGTATGGTGACTAACATAACATAATAAAATTAAAAATAAATAAATAAATAAATAATTTAAAAAAATACTTCTGTCATTCCACACTATTACCAAATGGACTTGAGCTTTAAAATGTTCATTACTAGAAAAAAAAAAAAAAGCTTTTTGGTATTTCCTAATACTAGAGGTAATTTTCTAATTCATTCACTTTTAAAACTTTTTTGCCCATAGATAGAAAGGGATGACTTTTAAGATATCTGCCAGATTTTTAGTGTATAAAATTTAGGTTGGGTTGCTGGTGACTCTCTGTTTTTACCCCCAGGGTATAAACCTCCTCTTGGCAATGGTAAGGGCAAAGAGGACCTTCTACACTGCCTGCTGCCTGGGTGGGTGTGGACCCAGGCCTCAGCCTTTTCTTGGTGCATTTTCTCCAGCAGAGATAGAGACTGGCAATTAAAACAGGAGAGGAAAGTTGGATGTACAGCTTTTCATTTACTATCACACTGTGTCAGCAGGAAGACTCCATGCTACTCCACACCAGATGTTCTAAACGTACATCCTTAGATTGACAAATGTATACAAAATGCAAAGACTCTTTTTTCATTATATTCTCTATGAACTTCATCTGGGTTCCTCAAATGCCAACTATTTGAACCCATTTCAAGCCTGTATTTATAAATCTTTTGATGATCAGATTATGGTGACTTTTGGTGTCTTGTAATACCACTGTAGTGCCTACAGAGTCCTTCTTGACAGTAAGATATGCAAAAAATGTTATGCATCTCTGTAAAGAATTTTCTACTTTTTATTGTATCTTGTAGACATCAGTAATTGTAAAATCAAACTAGCTCTTTTTTTTTTTTTACCATTCATGTAATTTTATTACTATTTTTTGGTATTAAGTTTCTCCCCTCAGACTGTTATCTATCCCTTAGTAAAATAGTTTCAACTATAACACAGTTATTTATTTTATTATCAGTTTAATTCATCTTTACTTTATGCTTTCTAATCATTTACCAACTATACTACCTATAAATGGCTATGTAATTGATTGACATTCTACATAGTGTGTATATGTATATATATATATATACACACTAATCAAAGGCTTTTTTTCTTATTAGTTAAATGACTTAGACATCTAAAATCAAACTTTAATAATGTAATTATTTTTTGTTAATAATACAAAAATTATTTTAGAACCAAACGATTTTGCTAAGACTTAGCATGAAAAAGCTATAAATGAAACATATAAATATTAATGCTATATTGCTCCTAGTATCTTACATCTAGACTTTTTAATACTAGGTTAGAAAGCTAACTGAAGGATTTAATAAAAGAAAAAGATTAACCCAGGAAAGACCAAGAGACCAAGGTAAGTGGAGAAGCAAGACATGTTTAATCAAGAAGAGTAATGTTTTTCAAGAAGGATTTATTTAATTTATTATTTATTGTTATTTATTTAATTTCCCATCATCCTATTACCTCAATCTCAGTTTTGGTTAGAGATAGAATAAGATAGATAAGATAAGAATCAGAATTAGGGGGGCACCTTGGTGGCTCAGTTGGTTGGGCAGCTGCCTTTGGCTCGGGTCATGATCCTGGGGTCCTGGGATCGAGCCCCACATCGGGCTCCCTGCTCGGCCGGAAGCCTGCTTCTCCCTCTCCAACTCCCCCTACTTGTGAAAAAAAAAGAATCAGAATTAGGGGCGTCTGGGTGGCTCAGTCGGTTAAGTGTCTGCCTTCAGCTCAGGTCATGATCCCAGGGTGCTGGGATCCAGTCCATCATCAGTCTCCTTGCTCAGCGGGGAGCCTGCTTCTCCCTCTTCTCCCCTTGCCTCTCCTCCCAGCTCCTGCTCTCCCTCTCACTCTCTCTGTTGCTATCTCTGTCTCTCTCTCTCTCAAATAAATAAATAAATCTTTAAAAAAAAGAATCAGAATTAGAAGAAGTTACTTTTCTGTCAAATGGCTTAGAGCAACCCAGATTATATATGCTCAGATGTGAATAGTTTATCTATTGAGCTACATATTAGATGATCTTTGTAGAGATTGTGAGTATTTTGGGTTCACAGGGACACTTCTAAAACAAGTAAATATAAAATGTTGTTGACGCACACCAAAGCTAACAACCCAGAATTTCTCAGCCTCACATATTGTATATATAATAAAATCACTTGAAATCATATTTTCCAGTAAGACATTTTAATAAGAATTCCAAAAAATATGACTTACAATTATTCATTAATTCATAAGAATTTTAAGTTCACCTATACATAAACTGCTGTTTAGGTAAAATTGCATGGTCTTAACATTTTATATCTTACTCTCCTTGGCAAATCTAAGGAATACACTGTAACAAAACTTTTTGGGAGAAATCAAAGTCAATTTCCAGCAGAGAAAATACTAGATTTTGGTTAAGGAAGCAAATGGACATTTTTGATCTTTAAATTTCCCCCTGCAGGTGAGTACAGTTCAATCCATGGTCTAAGCTTTTGGAAACTATATTAAAATGAGGATTATCATTTTGGCTGGTAAAGTGAATACTTTGCATAACATATACTGCCCGAGGTATCAGTACTATTTTTGTAGAAAGAAAGTGTCAGTACTCTTGCTATCTATACCAACTTTTTTCAAAATGGAAATTTTCAAGTGAACAAAAAAGTTTACTTAGATATAAGGAGAGTTTCTTAAAAGCACAAATAAATGGAGAAAGCTTTCTATCAATGTGTATGAAAAAAAGTCATCAAATTGTTGGAAATTTATGAATAGACTCCCAAAGAAGGTAAGACTTGCCACAAAATCATACTCAATGCTGACTCATAATGGCTAGTGACACAATGAAACCAACTGGAAATTGCTTTCTGGCATTTCTAGCTCCTTTTATTTCAATCATAGACTCCTTTACATTTGTATTGTGTTCAATAACATTCATTGTGCTCTCACAGATTTCATGTCCTTTGATTCTCTCATTTGATCTATTTTGTTTCCATATATCAAAACTAGTCCAGAATAAAAATCATCAAAATGTGCTTTTTTGCATTGAATGATCCTGATAAAGGGTCAATTCAATGTAGAGTGGATCAAATAGTCTCTTTAATGCCCTGCTTTGCATGGTACATTTGCTTCCTAAAATCTCCTTCACTGGCCTGTTTCATCCTTGGAAAATCTTCATTTAAAAAAATTTACTCATGTATTCAAACTTCAAATATTTACTGAAATCTAATTTAACACAATTTACTCTATTGTCAGTTATGGGATAGATACAATATTGGGTCTAATTCTTAGCGTTTGACCCTACAGAACATTCAGTGGATTCACTTTTTCTCAGAAAGCATAAGTAACAAGCCCAACCATCTGTCACTTAAACAAGAAAATATATTGCTTAAGCAAAAAGATATTTATTATACCAGAAAAACCATATCCCTCAGCAAAAATGAATTCAGATTTCTGCACATTGTCAGTGTTCCAATTAAACTCCCATTGTGACATTTGCTGCATGATTATCAAAGGATGTGGCATCCAATAACCAGAAAGAGCTAAAAATGGATGGTGAGCTGAAATATCTTTGACCTCCAACTTCTATGATACTGATGATTTTTTTTATTAGGACAACTTTGTAGTTTATGCAGAGTTGAAAGGCTGTTATCCAAAATAATCCAAGATAATTATTCATTAAGTGGTTCAAATAATGCTACAATGACTCTTTCAATTGCTATTAAATGAAGAAAGAAGCATAGTTATCTATCATCAGGACTTTAACTTGGAGGGAAAGGTTTGGATTTACAGGGGCCATTTAGAATATTGCTTGCTAAAACCATTGGTGTGGTTTGCTGTGTGTTAAAAAATAATAATACAAGCAGGAATTAGATTTTACTGCCTTTGACACATTTATAGTTAAGTGCAGATAAGACATTCTTAAAAGAGAGGGTTAAATAATATAGAAAATAGAAAGGAAAATAGAAAGGAGGGTACTATTCTAGTTGGGGATATTAGTAAAGCCTTATAGAGGAGGTAACAATTAAGTTTTATAGCATGGGGAGCTTTGGAATATATGAAAGTTGAAGGGAGGAGGAAAGTTAGCTCATGACATATAGAAGGAACAGTTTGAACAAACAGGAGTAGGAATGGAAGGGTTAAAAAGAGGAATAACAAGTTGCTAAATTTTCCTGGAGTATGTGTTACATATGGGCTTGTAGCAGGGTATATGGTCCCGAGGGTAGGTTAGGTATTAATTTTGTAGGGTATATTAGCCAGAATTTAGTTTTAGGTGGCATAATCCACTCTAGCTAGCCAAAAGGGAATTAAGCAGATGATTACATATCTTACAGCATAAGTGGAAAGTCTGGGGAAGGGGCTCTGGGCTGAGCTGCCAAAATTACTTCATAGTTCAGAATCATATTGCAAAATTGGCTTAGAAAAGGAATAACTGCCACAGTGGCCATGGCAGGAAGCAACCTCCCTTCTTTCGGCATAATTGGCTAAGAGACTGGTTCAAAAGGAGAGGAGCTGCCACTTTAGCTCAGCATCCCCAAATAGGAATTGACCAGACAGAAGAGATTCTTACATAGCTACAACATGTAGCTATCTCCACATTTATCAAAGAGCCATATGTCTACCATTTGCTCTTACCACTTTCTCTTTCCAAGTCCTGAAAACCTGTGTGTTTCTCAAAGCTAAGTTAAATGCAGAGAGACCTCAGCTGCAAGACAGTTTGAGGCATGTGATCTTTCTTTTCTGAAGTCTGACAGGAAGTCACACTGAAAGTTGTTGGAGAAGCGTTGAGTTAGCCAATCTGTCATCTCTCTTAAAGATATCTTAGATGGTAACACTAAACATACTGGGCTTTGCTTTGTGTCCATTGACCATCACAGGTTTTCAAGTGAAGGAGGAACATATTAAAGACGGGGCTTTGGAAGTATTGATGTGGTAGATGAAAAAATGACTTTCTGATCATTTATTTCATGTTTCTCACTAACATGAATTATGTAGGGTTCAGATGTCAAGTGAATACATAGCATACTTGACATAAAAATGTACTGAATGAAGAACCAGTCTAGAGATTTCAATTTTAGTCACTAAATTGAAGAGATAATTGAGTCTGGGCAGAGGAAGTGATGGCCAACGGAGAGGAAAATGAAGAGTAAAATGAAGAAGGGCAGCCAAGGGAGAAAAAAACAAAAACCTTGGGAAACACCTATATTTAGGGGTCAGAATGAGCTAGAGAAAATATAAAAAAGAGAACAAGGAGTAGAAGAATCAATCATTATGGACATTTAGAGAAGAGAGAACACAAGAATGAATCAAGAATAGGATGATCAATAGTTATACATGTTTCAGTTAAATGAAATTGAGCCTGAGAATTTACAACTGAATGGAAGGAAGCTGCTATGTTTTAAAATATAAATTCCAATAAAGTGGTGAGGAGAGGAGTCTATTGAGGATTAGGGAGTGAGTGCTCTTTGAGAAGTCAAAGTAAAAAATATAGTGGAGACAACAGCTCAGACTTCTCTATCAGTGGGGGTTGTGGGGTAAGGGAAGAAGACAGGGAGGGAGGGACAGGCGGAGGTAGTGAGAGGAGAGAGAATGAGAATCTCTGCCTTTTAATTGGAGTGTTTACTATAATTATTGATATAATTGGAACTTATATATACCCTTTTATTATTTATTTTCCATTTACCCCTGCAATTTTTTCTCTTTTCTGCTTTCTTTTAGGGGATTAATCAAATATGTTTTAGACATCCATTTTGATTTGTGGCTATTTAGATATATTTACTTGTTTTATTATATTGGTTTTTATATGTTTACTCTAGAGAAGATGGTATATAGTCCTTACTTTTCACAGTCTATTGAAAGTTATTTTATCAATTCACCTAAAATGTAGAAGCTTTGCAATTACATATGTTCATCTACCTTCATCCCTATCCCTTTTGTCGTCATCATATATATCTGCATATGATAAAACTGTACACTATGTTAGAATATTTGCTTTGAATTACCATATATATTTTAAAAAATTAAGAGCTTATTCATGTAATTTCTAATGGCCTTCATTCCATTCTACAGATATAAATTATCATCTGACAATTTATCTTTATTTCCGTTAATTTCCCTTTCTCCTAGTTGTCTTTTTCTGAAAACGTGTTTGTTTTCTCCTCATTTTTAAAGATTATTTTTGGTTAATATAGAATTCTAGGTTGACAATTTATTTTACTTTTTTTTCCAGCTATTAAAAAATCTTGTTACACTGTCTTCTGGTCAACAGTGTTTTTGTTTTTTTTTTTTAAAGATTTTATTTATTTATTTGAGAGAGAGAGACTGAGAGAGAGAGCACATGAGAGGGGGGAGGGTTGGGAGGGTCAGAGGGAGAAGCAGACTCCCTGCCGAGCAGGAAGCCCGATGCGGGACTCGATCCAGGGACTCCAGGATCATGACCTGAGCCGAAGGCAGTCGCTTAACCAACTGAGCCACCCAGGCACTCTGGTCAACAGTGTTTTTAATGAGAACTCAGCTGGTATTATGATTGGGACTCTCAATATGTACTAGATGGTTGTGAATGCTTTTAGAAATTCTCAGTTCTTTGATTTTCATCGATGAGTATGATGTACCTAAGTATGATATTTTATGGATTTACTCTTAGAGTTTTCCGAGTTTCTTGAATCTTTAAATTTATATTCTTCAACAAATTTGGGAAATTTTCAATCATTATTTCCTCAAGGATGTTTATTCCCTATCTCTTTCTTCTGTTCTTTTACAACTCTAAGGGTAATGTTATACCTTGTCATATTGCCTGTGGTCCTTGAGAGTCTGTTTATTTTTTAAAATAGACTTTGTATTTTGGAATTATTTTATTTTATTTTTTTTAAGATTTTATTTATTTATTTGACAGAGAGAGACACAGCAAGAGAGGGAACACAAGCAGGGGGAGTGGGAGAGGGAGAAGCAGGCTTCCCGCTGAGCAGGGAGCCCAGCGCGGGGCTTGATCCCAGGACCCTGGGATCATGACCTGAGCTGAAGGCAGAGGCTTAACCAACTGAGCCACCCAGGCACCCCAGTGTTTTGGAATAATTTTAGACTTGCAGTAAAGTTGCAAGGCAGTGCTAAGATTTCCTGTATACTCCTCATCTTGTTTATACTTCATTGGAAATATCTTACACTTAACAAATATCTTACATTTAAACAAATGTCATTGTGCATTTGTTAAAATTAAGACATCAATTTTCATACATTACTGTTAAATAAATTTCAGACTTTATTTGTATTCCATCAATTTTTTATTAATGTCCTTTCTGTTCCAGAATTCAGTGTAGATATCACATTACATTTAGTTGTCAAGTCTTAGTCTTGTTTGGTCTGTGAAAATTTCTCTGTGTGTCCTGACTTTGAGAGTTTTGTACTTGTAAAATATTTTGTAGAATATACCCCAATTTAGGTTTGTCTGGTGTTTTTCTCATGATTAACCTGGGGTTATGGATATGAAAAGACAACTATAGAGATGAAGTGCCCTTCTCATCAGATCATATCAGAAGGTGTATGGTATTCATATGATATCCCTAGTGATGTTAACTTCATCAATTGGACAAGGGAGTGTTTCCCACATCTCTACACAGGAAAGCTCCAATTTTCCCTTTACCTTTAAAAGTGAATCTGTAAGTCTAGCTCACCCTCAGGGGTTGGAGATTAAACTTCATCTCTTGTATGGGGCATAGCTATAAATATTACTTGGGATTCTTCTATAAGAAACATTTTTCTCTTCTTTCCCATTTATTCAATAATTTATGTATATAAGTAGGGATTTATTTGTGTTTAGTATACACTTTCGGTTATAATCCAATACTACCTTACTTTGTAGGTCAAACTGTTCCAACATAGACTATTGGGAGTATTTTCAGTTTGGTTCATGTGCCACTTTGACGTGCCCCCATCTGTTTGTTTTTTTTTTACCACTTTCTTACTTTTTGGTGTTGTAAGATGCTCCAACCCATCTTATATCCTCCTTGGTTCAGCCTTAGAATCAGCCATTTCTCCAAGAGGATTTGGATCCATTTATTGGAGAATAGTATTTAGAAAACAAGATGTGGACACTAGGTGGTATTTATTTTTTTCAATTTTTTTCTCACCATTTCTTCATATTAGATAAATTGTATTCATTTATTCCCAAGTTTCCTGACTCTCTGTCCTTTTCATTTTTCTGTTAAGCCTTTCTCTTTCCAGATCTGGTCAGAATTTTTTTTTTTAAGATTTTATTTATTCATTTGAGACACAGAGATAGATAGAGAGAGAGAGAGAGAGAGAGAGAAAATGAGCAGGGGGAGAGGCAGAGGGAGAGGGAGAAGTAGGCTCCCCACTGAGCCAGGAGCCTGATGTGGGGCTCGATCCCAGGACCCTGGGATCATGACCTGAGCCGAAGGCAGACGCTTAACCGTCTGAGCCACCCAGGTGCCCCCTGGTCAGATTTTATACAGAGAATTTTCTCCATCCAGACTTCCACTTAGTTTATTTTTTTATAGCTTCTATTTCCCTAGTGAGATTTCATATTTATTTATTCATTTCAAGCATATTTTCCTTTTCCTTTTTCTTTATTTCCTTGAGCATAGTTCTTATGGCTACTTTAAAATCCTTATTTGCTATTTCCAACATCTAGATTGTCTTGAGGTTTGTTTCTGTTGACTATATTTCTCTTGAGAAAGGATCACATTTTTCTGTATTTTTCATGCACTAGTCTGCTTTAAATTGTGTCCTGGACATTGTGAGTGGCTTATTGTAGAGGATCTAGATTCTGTTATATTCCTTTGAGAATTTTGATTTATTTTTCTCATTTCTCTCTGTTTTTCAAACCTATAATTCAACTTATCTAGATTCAAGTTGGAAGTTTTGTATTTCTTGCATCGGGCAGAACCTTAAACCTCAGTTGTTTTTGAGCCTTGTCTGTGTCTGCTTGGGGCCTGCTTTATGCATGTGTGGTTTAGGGAGCTATCATTTGGGCAGAGTTTATGTGTAGAATTGAGACTACACCTTCATGACTCTCTCCATTCATAAGATTTGACTCCTCTGGTTCTTCGAAATAGTAGACTATAAGTTTTCTAATAAAAATATATTAGTGGGAAAAAAATTTGTACTTAAATAAGAAGATTTAAGACTTAAAGGAATGACTATAAGCTTATTTTTGCTCCATAAACTCCATAAACTCCTTAATAATGTGAATCATTAATATGTAGAATATACATGGTAAAAATTTCAAATTATAATAATAGGATTATATGAATAGAAATATATAAAAAATAAAATTTTGTGAATTTTCTCTATTTTATTTTCTAGCTATGAAAGAAGGAAAATTCATGATTGTCTGTTCATTATGTGTATTTTTGTTATCCAACAAAAGTCCTGTTCATGAATAGTATTACCTTAGAAAACTCAGAAGTTAAATGTGTGGCTCCCTTGCCAGGGGCACTCAATGTGAACATTGTCAAGACTCTTTTTTTTTTTTTTCTTTTCATAATAGAACCCAGCCTTTATTAGCAAAAGTGTATTCTTCTAAAACACTTATTTAAACTTAGAGACTTCATCTAAGTGAAGGAAAGATCAGTTTACCTTTCCCCAAAAATTCAGGCTATAATTTTTCCAAGTGAAGTTTTATAAGATTGATTGACAGTAACATTATGTTTTAAAGGGAATTCAGTTTTTGGTAAATTTGAATTCCAGTTTAGGTCCTGCCTAAAGTTACTTTTCTGGTGATTGTTTGTTATTTCTTTAAAGAAGATGTTTTAAGTAAGAAAACAGAGCATAGTTTGATAGTACTCACTGCCTAGATTTGCATTCCAGTTTCATCACTTATTAATTATGCACCCATGAGCAACTACCTCAGCTTTCTTGTCTACTAAATGTCAGTACTTTCCACATGGATTTAAGAGGATTAAAGGAGGAAGTGAGATTCCCTGTAGAGGTTTCAGAGAGGCACCTACTACATAGAAGGTGTGCCATAGAATTATGCACCGATTCTATGTATTATGGACTTCTACATGAGGCAACAACATGAGATTATGTAACATTATATATGTTAACATTGATGTACTGTAAAAAAAAAAAAAAAACAAACAACCATTGATTTTACTTTATCTGAAGTGTTGAAATACTTCTATGTATGTTATTTCTCTATTACTGTCCATTATGAGCCCTAATGGAGAACTGAAATCTAAATTCATTGAGGATACACTTAAAAACAACAACAGCAACTCATGAATAGTTCCTCTTTATGGTAAGAGGAATATTAAGAGAATAGTCTCTTTAATGTAGATTTCTCTTTCTCCTCTCATACCTTGCAGTATTTCTGATTTTTAGCACTGCAATATATTTCCAAACTCTGCTTTGCAATATACCAAGTAATTTCTCTGTCCCTCTTAACACCAGGTAATTTTTTAAACTCTTCTCAGCAACATTGCTCCCACCTAGACACAATCCACTCTGCTTCCTCCATACAATAGTGATAAATGAGTAGAGCAGTGACCTTTTATAATGAGAAAATATCACAAGACTGACTTTCTCACAGTACTTCAAGTGCATTTCCTCCTGAAAAATCATAAGAAATGGCCTTTTATGCTCTTCTCTCTGTAAAATCGGTCAGCTCTTGGATTTTGTGTTGATTCCTATATGTATAGAACCAGATGGGATAAAATTCATCATATTTCTATTAAAATAATCAAAGACTTTGGAAGCCTATTCATGTATTTATGTAAATGAATGGAATCATAAAAATAATATGACTGTATTTGCTTTATCATATTTTTGAGTCTCAGTCAATATTTCCTTATATATTTAGACTTCTGAGTTATAAAATTTAACCCTAAATACCCTAAGGGTTTAAGAATAATAAGAATATTACAATGAATTGAGCATTTGATAAAATGGGCCTTTGTTCTCACAAGCATAAAAGTGGCAGTTATATTAAATTACAGTTTTATCTTCTTGACCAACCCAGACAGAACTGAAGCATGTGGATTCAGTCAGGTTATGAAAAGTCATCAGTCAATTTTTTGTGGAACAACCACAAAATAAGTAAACCACAGGAAATAAATTATTTCTGTAATTTTCTTTGGTTATCATTTGTAATATTGAGAATATTGAGAACTCTACTTAAGCTCCTATGATAGAAGATGGTGTGATAGGTACAAATTTAGGAAAGATAGGAAATTCTTACCAGTGTTTCTGAATCTGGTAAGAAACAATACTATCATAATAATAGTAATAATAATAATAGGCAGTGTGGGGTAAGTTTGCTTAATGCATTGGAATTCAAAAAGAAAAACTTTTTTTCTGAGTAGAACACAAGGGAAATAAAACACGGAGTTAGTAACTTTTGAGAATAGAGTAAGATAAGGCAGAACTTTGCTAAGGTATTAGAAGAGCCACATACAGGCTTGAGGACACTGTAAGATTTTATTTATTTATTTATTTATTTATTTATTTATTTATTTATTTATTTATTTATTTTACTTGAGAGAGAGAGAGTGTGTGTGTGAGCGAGGGAAGGAGCATAAGGGGAAGGAGAAGGGGAGGAGAGAGAGAATCTCAAGCAGACTCCATGCTGAGTGTGGAGCTCAACTTGGGGCTCAATCTCAGGACCCTGAGATCATGACCTGAGCCAAAACCAAGAGTCAGAGGCTTAAAAGACTAAGCTACCCAGATGCCCCAGGCTTAAGGACACTACAGAAGCAAATTAGATGTGTGTAGAGAGGTGGGTGAGGGCAAAGTTTATTATAACACATATGTGCTGAGAAATTAGTTATTGGTGGGAAAAATGTCCCAGAGGATGCATGTAGCCCCCTAGTCAAACATTGGTGAATATACGATGATTGTGCTTCAGGAAAGGGTTCCTATCCCCTCTATTGTTTGACTTTATTTTAGTACAAGCATGAGAATAACCTTTTGAGTAGGAAAATAAGTATTTAGAACTCAGCCATTGGAGTCTGAGATTAG
The DNA here is from genome assembly GCF_054177405.1 of Leptonychotes weddellii. Taxonomy (NCBI): domain Eukaryota; kingdom Metazoa; phylum Chordata; class Mammalia; order Carnivora; family Phocidae; genus Leptonychotes; species Leptonychotes weddellii. Next base: position 673 of record NW_027821855.1, on the reverse strand, counting down.
ATGCCAGCAATTTTTGTGAGTACTGGGAAAGCCATGTGTGCAAACTTGAGACATGGGAGGCTCTGGGATATTACATTCCCTCCTACTGGTGGGAGGAAGTGACTACACCATGGGAAGTTGATGTTTGGGTGTCTTCCCTCATGCTAGAAGAGGAGAGAATATCAGTTCCTGTCAATTCATTACTAAACATGCCAAAAGAGATCCTGGAGAATTTGTTATATAGAAAGTACGTTTATAGGATAGTGAAAGTTTATAGGATAGTTTAATTTGCATGAAACTTAGCAAATGAGTAAGAAAGTGGTAAAAAACTAAATGACAGTTTCAGGATGGATTGTGAATGGTAAGGACACTTTCTGGTTTTGAAATGACATTCAGAAAATAGTATAAAGTTTTAAGCCCTAAAGAATGTGTGTTATGATCAAAATGTTGCTTGGAAAATTAATCTAGAAGTGAGGTACAAGATGATTATACATGAACGAATGCCTGGAGCTAAGATACCTACTTGAAAGCTATTAAAAGCGATCCATTGGCTATGCGGGGTCTTTTCTGGTTCCATACAAATTTTAGGATTATTTGTTCCATTTCTTTGAAAAAAGTGAATGGTATTTTGATGGGGATTGCATTGAATGTGTAGATTGCTCTAGGTAGCATTGACATCTTCACAATATTTGTT
>NW_027821854.1:0-275 GCF_054177405.1 Leptonychotes weddellii | reverse complement strand
TTGTGAGCTTGTAGGTAACAGACGTGCAGACTCCTGTGGCTTCCTCAGGTCTTGTAGTATGGAGAAGTTTGTAGGTTTTCTTTTCTTTTTTTTTTTTTTAATGCCCCCTTTGTGTGTTTGTTTTAAAGATTTATTTATTTATTTGAGAGAGAGCGCATGCAAGCATGAGCAGGGGAGGGGCAGAGAGAGAGAGAGAGAGGAGCAGACTCCCCACTGAATGTGGAGCCCAAGGCAGGGCTCGATCTCATGACCCTGAAATCACAACTGGAGCCAAT
>NW_027821853.1:0-275 GCF_054177405.1 Leptonychotes weddellii | reverse complement strand
TGAACTGAAGGCAGTATTAGGGTTGCTTTCTACACCAGTGGCAATTCACAGGAAACAGAATCAAGCTGACTTCAATTGAGGTGCCACTGACATGGAGGCAATAACAGTATACACTCAGATTTACAGAGGGCTTGCTATGTGCTAGACACGATTATAAGCTTTTTAAAATGCATGTCCTGGGGCGCCTGGGTGGCTCAGTTGTTGAGCGTCTGCCTTCGGCTCAGGCCATGATCTCAGGGTCCTGGGATCGAGCCCCGCATCGGGCTCCCTGCTCG
>NW_027821852.1:0-275 GCF_054177405.1 Leptonychotes weddellii | reverse complement strand
ATAAAAAGGTACTATCCTTTCCATTTTGCAGGTAGAGAAATGTGTTCAGATATTTCAAGTAACTTTATGAGTCACATCACTTTGCTATTAGGATCAGATGTGTGGCTGGAATATGTTCATTTCCACCCATAACCCATTTGCTGAGTGCTTACCATGTGACAAACATTGTGTTTGATACTGGGAGTATTGAAATGACCAAGTAGACCTTCTCCAACATGGACCTCCTTTCCATATGGTTGTGAGATTATTGCTGTTAATGGAAGCAGGGACCAACT
>NW_027821851.1:0-275 GCF_054177405.1 Leptonychotes weddellii | reverse complement strand
TTATGCACAAACAATGAATCATGGAACACTTTATCTAAAACTAATGATGTAATGTATGGGGATTAACATAAGAATTAAAAAAAAAAAGATTTTACTTATTCATTTGACACAGAGAGAGAGAGAGCTCACAAGCAGGGGGAGGGGCAGGCAGAGGGAGAAACAGGCTCCCTGCTGAGCTAGGAGCCCAATGCGGGGCTCAGTCCCAGGACCCTGGAATCATGACCTGAGCCGAAGGCAGATGCTTAATCAACTGAGCCACCCAGGCACCATGAAGG
>NW_027821850.1:0-275 GCF_054177405.1 Leptonychotes weddellii | reverse complement strand
TATGGGTAAGAACGGACAGGGAACACCCACCCCTGAAACCCAGGGCTCCCGACCTCCCTACAGAGCCCAGAGCCCTGCCCTAGCTCCTAGCCTGGGCCACCAGCCCTGAGGGCCCCAGCAGGTGCAGCAGCTTCTGGGGGGAGGGGCCTCAAGGCATATCCCTGGGGGTCTCATCTCTCTGGGGTGGCGGGGGGGGTCTACCCCTCCCTCTCCTCCCTCTCTTCGCCCTCCTCCCTCTTCCCTCTCCTACTTCTCCTTCCCTCCTCCCTCTTCTC
>NW_027821849.1:0-275 GCF_054177405.1 Leptonychotes weddellii | reverse complement strand
TATTTCAAAAAGATTATTTTAAAAAAAGCAAAAGCAAATTCTTTGAATTATTTTCCAGGTAAAAAGAATGAGACAATTGCAAAATGGTTGTGTGTGTGTATGTGTGTGTGTGTTTTAGAATTTCTAGTAGCGCATTGTAGTTAAGGTAGTTTTTCCAACACCACCGAACAGTTAACTCAGCCCTCACACCGCCTACCTGCAGCCAGCGTCAGATCCCGCAGGTTAAGGGCTCCGTCCCACAAGACGGCCCCCTCGCTCCTACTTCTGACACCAGC
>NW_027821848.1:0-275 GCF_054177405.1 Leptonychotes weddellii | reverse complement strand
CCCGAGGGCCTGCTCTGGCTCAGCTGTGAGCCTGATTCAAGCCACAGCCAGGGAGCACCTGGCCTGACCCTTGGGGACTTTGGAGCCCCTCCCCCGACCTGTCTTCAGTGAAATGGAAATCAGGTGCAGGCTGCCCAGCTTCTCATCTGACCTCTCTCTAAATAAGCAGTAAGCAAACACAAACCTCAGAATGCTAATACGGCCTTTATTGAGTGAAAAGAGCTAATTTGGGCAATGATGTTTCCCTCAGATTTACAAAAGGGAATTGCAAATAA
>NW_027821847.1:0-275 GCF_054177405.1 Leptonychotes weddellii | reverse complement strand
TTGTGAGCTTGTAGGTAACAGACGTGCAGACTCCTGTGGCTTCCTCAGGTCTTGTAGTATGGAGAAGTTTGTAGGTTTTCTTTTCTTTTTTTTTTTTTTAATGCCCCCTTTGTGTGTTTGTTTTAAAGATTTATTTATTTATTTGAGAGAGAGCGCATGCAAGCATGAGCAGGGGAGGGGCAGAGAGAGAGAGAGAGAGAGGAGCAGACTCCCCACTGAATGTGGAGCCCAAGGCAGGGCTCGATCTCATGACCCTGAAATCACAACTGGAGCCA
>NW_027821846.1:0-275 GCF_054177405.1 Leptonychotes weddellii | reverse complement strand
ATCCAGGTCTCCTACTCCTCCACCATCTTGCTCCGCCCCCCCCATTATGTGTTTATTGGCTACACTGTGTGGTGCGGTGGTTAAGAGGGTTCACATCCCAGCCCTAGCACTTACACTTGGGAAACTTTGAGACCCCCTGGGTCTCAAGTTTCTTCTTTTTTTGAAAAGAGGGAAATAATAAAACCTAGCTTGTGGCATGACTAAATACGTTAACGTAGAGATGTCTCGTATTTAATGGAGTGCTTGCCATGACTTGGCTGCTTTATGAGCATGAG
>NW_027821845.1:0-275 GCF_054177405.1 Leptonychotes weddellii | reverse complement strand
TATGCTATGCGAAGGAGCCTGGACTTTATCAGTGGGAAATGGGTTTAAAGCAGAATTCCCAAAATGTGTTCCCAGCACACTAATTCTATATGTAGGACTGTTTTTTACCTTATAGATGCTTGGTATTAAATTTCTTTTTTTTTTTTGATCTTGGTGTAAAATTCTTTCCTTATATATTTTTTATTTATTTATTTATTTATTTAATTCTTATGTTAATCCCCATACATTACATCATTAGTTCTAGATGAAGTGTTCCATGATTCATTGTTCGTGCA
>NW_027821844.1:0-2566 GCF_054177405.1 Leptonychotes weddellii | reverse complement strand
CCACGTGTGACTACAGTTACTAATGTCGTGGACAGTGTAGCTCTAAAGACCTGACTTACATCTCTCTCCTTACAAAAAGTGTTTTAAACTTGACATTTTATTTTATTTGGGGCTGTAATAAACTAATTTAAAATAGGCTCACCAAATGGTGGAAAGTGATACCTTTCAATGAAGGTACGGTGGGCCAAAACAAAGAGGATAAAGAGAGATTTGAGTCAAGATAATTTAACTAAGTAAAATCTGCCTACATTCCAGTGTATTAATTTAAAACAAACTTAGTTTTAACTAGAACAAATGCTGGAAAACAGACAACTCTTAAAGCCACTTCGGAAAACGACAACTGGCCAGAAAGGCAAAGTTTCCCAGGGTAGGGAACCAGAGTGCTGACAGCAAACAGAAGGCATATCAGAGGGAATTCTGAAGAGAATTTCATTAAGGGGGAACCAAGTTAGAACTAGCAAGGGCTATTGAGGCACCCGGAGCTAGCAAGAATGGAGCTCTCCCCCCGCCCCTCCGAGCCTGGAGACTCGGGGCAGGAAGGAGCATTCCCCAGGGTCTGGGGGGCTGGAGCCAAGGAGTGGGCATTGCGAAGCCTCCTCCTTGACCAGACAATAGTCAGGCTCTTCCTTGACCTCAGCTCCCATTCTGTCTTTGGCCTGCCAAGCCCAGTTTTAGCAAAGAATCCTGCTAAGTCAGTTTAGGGAGATTCCCCCGACCCTTGGTATCTGACCAAATTCCCCATCCCCCACCTTGACGTCTTCAACAAGAACCTCCCACCCTGATGGCTCTTCTAGCAGGTTTCCACCCACCACCCCCATCCAGTTGTAAACCCCCAGCTGTCTCTACTATATTTGGAGGTGAGCTCAGAGTCTCTCCTATTGCCATCGCCTTTTTTTTTTTTAAACATTGGGTAAAATTGTGGTTTTTAAAAATATTTATTTATTTATATATAGAGAGAGAGCAGCAGGGAAGGGGTGGAGGAAGAGGGAGAGAGAGAATCCTAAGCAGACTCTCACGCCCAGTGTGGAGTCCGATGCAGGGCTAGTCTCATGACCGAAATCAAGAGTTGGACGTTCAACTGACTGAGCCACCCAGGCGCCCCTCCTGTTGCCATAGTCTTAAAACAAGCCTACCTTGCATCTTTAACGAGTGTCAGAATGATTTCTTTTTGATAGGATGGCCTGGCAAGAGCTGTGGTCATGGAAGGGAGTAGCCACGGATGGACCCTCAGCCAGAGCATGGAGCATGCAGGGACAGAAATGTCCCAATCTCGGGCACCTGGGTGGCTCAGTTGGTTAAGCGACTGCCTTCGGCTCAGGTCATGATCCTGGAGTCCTGGGATCGAGTCCCACATCGGGCTCCCTGCTCAGCAGGGAGTCTGCTTCTCCCTCTGACCCTCCCCCCTCTCATGCTCTATCTCATTCTCTCTCTCAAATAAATAAAATTAAAAAAAAAAAAAGAAATGTCCCAACCTGTCCCCTCCCGCCTCCCATTGGCTGAAGCCAACAAGAAGCCCTAGGGGAGGGAGCCCAGGTGATGTCCACCAATGTCAAACTTCTGGGATCTGGAGAGCCTAGGGAATGGAGCTGGGGGGTGCGCAAACAGGGAATAGCCAGCCCACCCTGCTTGCCAACGGGTGGCATAATTAATGGGGTCAGAATTCTTTTTGCCCTTACAATGTTGAGAAATCTCTGAGATGAATACAAGAGGAAGCGGCAGGGGCAGGAGGAGGACGTGGCAGCCAGGGCAGTACGGGGGGTCAGAGGGAGTGTGCAGGGGACAGGGACCCGGCCAGCCAAATCTCTGGATGCCCAGGAGGTGACCAGAAAAAGAACTTTGCCCCAGATTGAAGGTCAAGAAGGCAGATGAGAGGTGTGGCAGATAGACGTGACTCCAAAGCTCTCATCCCATTCAAGAAAATCCCAACAAGGGGTGACTGTGGCCCTCAATCTGCTAGATGACAAATGGTCACTTGAGGAGGTACACACCCTTCACATCCTCTCCCCGACCTCTCACTCATGCCCCTGGCAGTTCTGAGCCCCAAAGACCTCACCAGCTTTGTAAAAGCAAAATGATGGGGACACCCAGCCAAGGCCACCTACATCTTGCCTTTGGCCCCCAGACCTCTCAGACACCATGGCTTGCAACACCGCGGAGCCCTTGGGAGACTCACACAGGCACCACCCAGTAGCTGGCGATGGGGTTCACACCCCTGGGCTACCCTTGACCAGTGGGGTGCAGGAACCCATACACAAATGTATCCCCCTTTTGTCTCCTGGGTGGACAGTTCTGAAATTCATTACATGGGCTCCCCAGAGGCCCCATGGGCTCAACCACGCAGTCACCCCTGCGTTGGCCAGCTTGAGGGTATATCCCTCTGATTCCCTGTTCCACACCCCCATCCTGCATTCCTACTTCCTGGAATCACATGTATTACGTAACTTGGAAGAGAAAAATACGAAGCTTTCCAGTTGAGCTCAGCCTTCCGGGAACCAACCACATGGGAACGGCCTGGCCTTGAGTACACAGACTCATAATCCAAGATTCCCCATCAAAAAATATCCCC
>NW_027821843.1:0-275 GCF_054177405.1 Leptonychotes weddellii | reverse complement strand
TAACTACTTTAAGCATCTCTGGTGACAAAAGAATTGCAGGTATAAATAGAAATATAGACAACTATATATTCTGGAATTACTTGAGTAAGAACAATAATTTTCTCATTCCCTTCTCAAAGATCATCATGATGCACTATTTTTTTTTTCCCAAAGTCATTCCTGTCCATCCCCCACCATTACCTCTACAAGAGTATTTTCATAAATTAACCCATAGTTAAGGCTGATAAAGATATGTTTTGGTGAAACCTGGCTAATCCAAATCAAAAGATTTTTTT
>NW_027821842.1:0-275 GCF_054177405.1 Leptonychotes weddellii | reverse complement strand
ACATGAAACCAAAAATATAAAATTAAATTAAATTTAAATTAAATTAAAAGAGAACCATACAGTTCATAATGTTCTGTGCACCATGTGCACAGAGAGAAATAATGAGGTGGGGGCAGGGCAAAGGAGGTCAAGAGACTGTGATTTTATTTGTTGGCAGGTGCTCAGGGAAGGCCCCATCAGGAAGGTCACGTTTAAGACTTGAAGGAGGGGGGCGGAGCAAGATGGCGGAGGAGTAGGAGACCTGGATTTCGTCTCCTCTCAGGAATTCAGCTGGA
>NW_027821841.1:0-275 GCF_054177405.1 Leptonychotes weddellii | reverse complement strand
GATGTGAACTGTGTGTTATGTGTAACTAATGAATCATTGAACACTACATCAAAAACTATACAGTGGCTAACTGAAGGAAAAAAAAAAAAAAGCACAAGACTATCCCAAAAGTTAAAATGCAGAGGTGAGGTTGGGGGTGGCAATCCATTAAAATCAGACCTAGTTCGTACAGTTCTGAGTGTTCTGTGAGTGTCTATGTGGATATCTAGCACAATGCCTACTTTACAGAAACAATAAATGGTCATTGGTGCAAAACAAGTAATAAAAAATTTAGA
>NW_027821840.1:0-275 GCF_054177405.1 Leptonychotes weddellii | reverse complement strand
CCCTGTACCCCCAGGTGACTCTGGGTGCCCGGGGCTGGCCGGGTCTGCCCTGCCCCCTCCAAGCAGAGGTGCTTCTATGGAGGCAGATGCAGGTAGGGGCAGGAGGCCTTCTGGGCTGTCCCCAGAGAACTGTGGCTTCCTGGTGGCCCTGATGGTGTGTCTAAGGGCAGTGCCCTGGAGCTCCCTCTCCTCTCCCTCACACCAGGAGGCAGCTGGCCACAGAGAGCCAGGGCTGGGCTGGAGGTCACTCAGGGAAGCTGGAGTCAGCCCTTCAC
>NW_027821839.1:0-275 GCF_054177405.1 Leptonychotes weddellii | reverse complement strand
GGTACAGAGAAGGCAGGTGAATGTCTGCAGACATCTCCCTGGCACATTAATCAGATTTCCTGCTTTTCTAGCAAAAAATCACTTTCCTGAGACAAGTTCTCTCACAGCTCACATGTGGGATATTTGTAGAGAAGACGTGAGGCAGAGGACCTGGATGGAGAACCTTCCCCTGAGATTTTTTTTTTAAACTTTTTTTTTTAAACTTTTTTTTTTCTTATGTTAATCCCCATACATTACATCATTAGTTTTAGATGTAGTGTTCCATGATTCATTGT
>NW_027821838.1:0-275 GCF_054177405.1 Leptonychotes weddellii | reverse complement strand
CATAATAAAGAACATATTAGAAAGGGGAATAATGGAAATATATGCCAAATTAATGCTGAAGTATTTAATGTAATAAGTCTATTTATTTTTCACATTTTGGAAAAATTTCATTTATTTCAAATAAGTCATTTGAAATATACTTCTCTTTATCTGGAAGGGAGTATGTACAAAGAGGAATAAAGACACATTAAAAAAAAAAATACAACCTAGTGGTTCCTAATTTACCAAGTTATCAAGGCTAATGAAAGGTATAAGTCTTCAAAAGGAAAGAGCCC
>NW_027821837.1:0-275 GCF_054177405.1 Leptonychotes weddellii | reverse complement strand
AAGAAGGGGAGCCGTGTTGCTCATAGACAGTAGCTTTCTGTTTCAGGCCCAGTCCTCTGGAGCCTCAGTATGTGATCGAGAGTAGCAGACCATGCCACCCCCAAATATGCCACTCTGGCACATTATTTTGAGCTGTAGGCACTTGAAAAACAGCAAATGCAGGGAGTGGCTTTCTCTGAACTCCCCTTATCTGCCTAAACACAGATCCTTCAAAAGGAAGTCAATTGTCATAAATCTCCTCCTGGAAGTTTCCATAACTGGGAAAGATTGACTCT
>NW_027821836.1:0-275 GCF_054177405.1 Leptonychotes weddellii | reverse complement strand
GAGAATACACTAGCTCCATTCATTATTTTTTATAGCTGCTTAATATATCATTGTATATATTTGTCCTTCAGTCCTCAAGGCTGTTGAAGGATGAAGGGGTCATCTTGTGTAACTTCTTTATGGTGACAGGAGTCGTAGACACTTCCCTACCTAAGGACTGAAATTGGTCACTATCTGTCCCTACATGTAACTTTCATAGGCCATTGTCATAGAGTCCAGAGGGGATATTGGGATGAATTTGTTTTTAGTAGTAAGCATGATCTGTTGGCTGGGTG
>NW_027821835.1:0-275 GCF_054177405.1 Leptonychotes weddellii | reverse complement strand
ATAGCTTTGTAATTAGTTTGAAATCATAAATGTGCTGCCTTCAGCTTTGATCTCTCTCACTATTGCTTTGGCTTTGGCCTTTGGTTGACTTGGTGGCAGGGGTGCCAGTGTCCCCTGTGGAGCCGGCAGCCGGAGTCTGTGCCGAGCAGGGACTGCAGGAGCACGCGCCCTGTGGCTGATGGAGGTAGCCCCAGCCCTTATTTCCCACCTACCCCACAGTCTCTGCTACAGCAGGCTCCAGCTATCTTTCCTGCGTGCTTGTGCCCTTCTTTATG
>NW_027821834.1:0-2566 GCF_054177405.1 Leptonychotes weddellii | reverse complement strand
GCACATGGGACTGAACTGGATCTTGTGCCAGGCGTGAGACAAGTCTAGTTGGGGTCAGACCGTGACATTGTCACCCCCTGCAGATGATTTCTGCATTCCAGTAAATGCTGGAAGTTACCAGAAGAGGGAGGAAATAAGAAAGCTGAATATTCAGGTTGAACCTTGACCCGAACATGTAAGACACATGTAAACGTAACACATAAACCGTTAAATGAAATTAGCCTCCCCTCCCAACTAGTAGGTTGGTTGTTTCTTTCTTTCTTTCTTTCTTTCTTTCTTTCTTTCTTTCTTTCTTTCTCTTTCTTTCTTTCCTTTCATGAGAGTTTTTATAGGACATTGTAGGACATTTTTGTACGAACATTTTTAAAAGTATCCAGACTGGAAGCATGTGGACTATTTTTCTCTGTCAAGTGACTATCCTAGGTGGTGACTGATGTAGGAAAATGTTGGGGTTCAGAGCCGAAGGCCAAGAAGGAATTCTTGAGATGTCTTCCGTGCAGAAAGGTGGTTTTATTAAAGCACCGGATAGGACCCCTGGGCAGAAAGAACTACCCTGGGGTTGTAACGGTTGACTCATTATATACTTTGAAGTTGGGAAGGGGTTAGGGACAGCACAAGCCTCCAAGGAATTTTGGAAACAAGGTTTCCAGGATCCTGAGGGGGCTGGCTATTGTTAGGAAAAGGTCATTTATGACTGTTTAGTAAAAACTCAGTCATGAGACTCTTCAGATGTCTATCAGTGGGCCATATGCTTGGAGAATGATTGCCAACCTGTATCTTGGGAGGGTAGAGACAAAGGAAGTTTCCAAAGGAATTTTTATATGTTAAAGTAGACTTCCAGGATCTGGGGGTGTTGGGCTAAGATTGCCTCTTGCCCTAAGCAAAGTATTAACATCCAGGCAGCAGAGTTCCTAGAGGAATGTCACTGCCTATTCTAAGGACTTGTCAGTGGGCTGTAAGTAGTAAGGAAATATAATTTTTTTTCTTTTGCCTGTGTTTCCCACATCAGTGACCAGTTTTATAGCTTTGGGTGTTAGTGTCAGCCATGAGACTGGTGGTTTAAGCAGTTTTGACTGCTGGTTCCTCATTAATTTCTGATTACCTAAATGCTGTCTTTCCTAGTTCCTTGCAATACAGTTTGTTTTATAATTTGCCACATCCTGGTTCTTCCTTGAGAGCAATAGCTCTCCCCAAATTTGGGATACTCCCTAGCAGGCTCTTGTGACTTTATTTTATCTAGTGTTAAAAAACAAAATTTAACCTAGTAAATATGAAGATCTAGTTGGCTTTATTAAATGATTCATGAGTTGGGCAAGCATCCCATCTAGCAAGTAGAGAGCTCCACTGAGCTAAACAGAAGAAAGGTTTTTAAAGGCAGAGAGAGCACTTACAAAGGGGAGAAAAAGGAATTTATTAGCAAGGAATGCGTTGTTTAGGCAAGGTTGCCCTCCTAAAGGGAATAGAGGGGGTCTATCAGTAAATTTCCTAGTATTGACCAGGAAATTCTATATTGACTATTTCAAAATTACATTCCTGGGGGATTGAAACTGCCGTTAGGTTATGTATTAAGTCTTGTTTTATCGACTTGGGGCCTTAAACTAAGTGGTGTCATTTTGGTTTTCTTTTTAACAATAGAGGTTCCTCTTAAAGAAGCAGGTGAACCACTTTCTCACCAAATATTGACTTCCCAGTAGGAAGAATATAACATTTTAATGACAAGAAAAAAGCCCACAAAATGTCAGTAGTATATTTAAATGTGTGTCTTTTATGGGTGATGCAAAAAAAAAAAAAAAGAAAGAAAAATCATTAGTACTAGAATCCAGTGCTATATGTATTCATTTGTTTAACTTCTCTGTTTATGGATCTGTCACTAAATAAATCAGTTGAAAGCATCCCCCTATGTAAATCTCAGCTCTGCCTCTTACTAGCTGGGTGAATTTGGACAAATAACTGGGCCTCTCTGAATATCAGTTTCCTTAATGGAAAGAAATAATAATATTGACATCATCCTCATCATCATATTTACATTAGAAGGTTATAGGGAGTACTGAATGAGAAAAATGTATAAAAAATAAAAATGTATTAAAAATAAAGAGTGCCATAAATAGCAGGTCCTCAATACAGACTGTTTCTTTATAGACATCTGTCTTGTTTCATTAGTATCTCTGCAGATGGTCTTTCGTTTTATGAGATGAAGTTCAAGTAGATTTAAATTCTAACTTTCTAAGCAACTTGATTGCATCCTTACCAGCAGCAGTTTATGTAAAGATAGGTCAGCATGAGGGCATAAGAGTGTCTGGAATGGAACAAACCTGAGGACAAAGTTTGGAAGTCTTCTTGGGGCACAGCTGTCCCCACCCCTTCACTGAGCTTTTCTACCAGGGATTTATCCTCTCTTTCGCAGTTATCCTAAACCTCCTCAATATGGATCATGTTCGCTCAGAATTTGTAATAACCCAGAGGGTTGGGCTAGAATTAACTCTTGGGGGTACCATATGAGGTTTGTGAGGCAAGTTGGTGACAGAATCCAGATCTAGAGGCAAGGAATGTTTAAAGTGTTTAAGGA
>NW_027821833.1:0-275 GCF_054177405.1 Leptonychotes weddellii | reverse complement strand
AAAAAACCAAGTGGAGAGACGCTGATGGGTGGTTTGGGCTCAAAGTCTGGGGGAGTTCGGATGGGAGTGGGGAGCAAGGATGGGGAGAAGCAGCTCCAGTTTGTATGGAGAATACTGGGGAATGGGGACTCCTAAATTTTGCTATGAATTAGGAATAAACTTCTCCTTGACCCCAATCCTCCTGCCCACCTTGGGGAAAGGCCAAAGTAAAGACTTAAATTTCCTTTTATTACACTCTGATGGCTCGTCGGTGATTCTCTGCATGTGTCCCCAAG
>NW_027821832.1:0-275 GCF_054177405.1 Leptonychotes weddellii | reverse complement strand
AGAACAGTGCACTGGGGAAACATCTCCAAAATGAAATAGTAAAGAGGCAAAAACAGCCCGTTTGTCTCTTCTCCTACCGCAGATGCATGTCGATCACAAATCGCTGCCGTTTATAAGGCTGTTCTGGAGATGACAGTGAGGGGCCTGGTGCCAGGAAAAGGCAAACTCCTGCTGCTGTGTCCTCCCCACTGCACGTGGCCAGGTGGGCCAGAGGGAGCACCATTCGCCCCCAGGAAGGGATGAGAACTGTTCCTGGAGCATCGTGGTGGGCTTGG
>NW_027821831.1:0-275 GCF_054177405.1 Leptonychotes weddellii | reverse complement strand
ACATTGTCTGGACCCCATGATACTCCATATGTAGCAGTGAGGTGAAAAGAACACACCGTGGGGCTGATTTTCCACCTTCAGGCTCCCCTTGGACAAACGGGGAAGTGCTCAGCCCTCCCAAGTCCACACGGCTGGATTCCACGGCCGCTCCCAGGTCCCCCCAGGACCCAGTCCGCCTTTCTCCTTTGGTCCTCAGCCCTGTCCTCACCACCCCTCCCTGCCTGAAGAGCAGGAATTGCCTGTTTACTCCCAGCAGGACCAATTGCAACCTCAGG
>NW_027821830.1:0-275 GCF_054177405.1 Leptonychotes weddellii | reverse complement strand
AAAATTATAAAAGATTTTATAAAAGGAATTGATAAGATGTTGGTTGAAAAAAGAAAGAAGAGGATTTAAAAAAGGAAAAAAAAAGGGAGAGAATGTGATCAGGCAGGAGACTAGAACAAAGCCATACACTAGAGATTTAGGGTATAGCTTGGTCTGTTAGAAGAGACTGTATCCCAAAATTTTAAAGAGAGAGCAACTTATATATATATATATGTATATATAATACCAAAAATAAGGTTAACTACTATGAAGGGATAGAATATGATTCTAAAAAT
>NW_027821829.1:0-275 GCF_054177405.1 Leptonychotes weddellii | reverse complement strand
GCGTCCTGGGATCGAGCCCCGCATCGGGCTCCCTGCTCGGCGGGAAGTCTGCTTCTCCCTCTCCCACTCCCCCTGTTTGTGTTCCCTCTCTCGCTGTGTCTCTCTCTGTCAAATAAATAAATAAAATCTTTAAAAAATAAATAAAATAAAATGCTATTGGTTAAACTTTGAATGGTTTTCTAATTCAAAAACATGAACACCTTCAGTAAAGCTGTAACTAGAGGTCTGGCAACTCTGACCACCTCCACATGCTATCAGCACCGTGTCCTCCCACC
>NW_027821828.1:0-275 GCF_054177405.1 Leptonychotes weddellii | reverse complement strand
ACCCCAGAGGTTTGTAATCCAAACAAGCTGCCTAGGTGATCATTTCCCTTTTAATATTTTAAAAGTTGAACTTGGAGCAATTGATCTGGTGCCTGCTGTGCATGACAGAATATCATCTGCTTCCGATGTAGAGCACATGTAGAAGGCAAGAGTTTGGAAGCTGGGAAGGAAAGAAGGAAGGAAGGAAGGAAGGAAGGAAAGGAAGGGAGGAGGGAAGGAAGGGAGGAGGGAAGGGAGGAGGGAAGGAAGGGGGAAAGAAGGGAGGAGGGAAGGAA
>NW_027821827.1:0-275 GCF_054177405.1 Leptonychotes weddellii | reverse complement strand
GGGAAGGGAAGGGAAGGGAAGGGAAGGGAGGGGAAGGGAAGGGAGAAAGAAAGAAAGAAAAGAAAAGAAAGAAAAGAAAGAAAGAAAGAAAGAAAGCGTGAAGTGTTGTTAGGAGGAGGGGAGGCGCAGTGAACGTGGCTAAGTAACAGTTCCGTCACAGTCACTCCCGTCAAGACGACTTTTCACAATGAACACATGGCTCACGGAAGCCTTTAGGAACTGCGTAATCTGGCCCCAAATCATATAAAGCAAAAAGTGCAGGAAGTAAGAGAACA
>NW_027821826.1:0-275 GCF_054177405.1 Leptonychotes weddellii | reverse complement strand
AGTGCCAGACTCTTAAACAGAGCCCAGCCCTTGGGAGTCGGTTTATGGATTGAGTTATGGGGTATCTCTTAAGGCGCAGTTGAAAACCATTTCCTGCATCTTCCTTTCTTCTTGAGGAATTCCTGCTTTTGCTCAGATTAAGCAGGTGGTTCCTTTGTCAGGCACTTAAAGACTCTCTTTTTAGGCAACTGAATTTCTTAAGAGGGCAACTCCAGTGTGGGTGGGTTTGTATTTTCTGGAGAGAAGCCAGCATCTCGATCCTGGGCTGAGGAGCA
>NW_027821825.1:0-275 GCF_054177405.1 Leptonychotes weddellii | reverse complement strand
AAACTTAACGAAGTAGGTGAAAGACCTGTACTCTGAAAAGTGTAAAACACTGATGAAAGAAATAGAAGACAACATAAACACATAGAAAGATATTCTATGCTCATGGATTGGAAGAATTAATATTGTTAAAATGTCCAGAGTAGCCAAAGCAATCTACAGATTCAATGCAATTCCTATCAAAATACCAACATTATTATTCAAAGAACTACAACAAATCATGCTAAAATTTGTATGGAATCAGGAAAGATCCTGAATCACTAAAGCAATCTTGAAAA
>NW_027821824.1:0-2566 GCF_054177405.1 Leptonychotes weddellii | reverse complement strand
GGTGAGAGTGGGCATCCTTGACGTGTCCCTGATCTTAAGGGAAAGGCTCTCAGCTTTTCCCCATTGAGGATGATATTCGCTGTGGGTTTTTCATAGATGGATTTTATGAACTTGAGGAATGTTCCCTCTATCCCTATACTCTGAAGAGTTTTAATCAGGAAAGGATGTTGTATTTTGTCAAATGCTTTTTCTGCATCAATTGAGAGGACCATATGGTTCTTCTTCCTCCTCTTATTAATGTGTTCTATCACATTGATTGATTTGCGAATGTTGAACCACCCTTGCATCCCGGGGTTAAATCCCACTTAGTCGTGGTGGATGATCCTTTTAATGTATTGTTGGATCCTATTAGCTAGGATTTTGTTGAGAATTTTGGCATACATATTCATCAGGGATATGGGTCTGAAATTCTCCTTTTTGATGGGGTCTTTGCCTGGTTTGGGGATCAAGGTAATGCTTGCCTCAAAAATGAGTCTGGAAGCTTTCCTTCAAGGTAATGCTTGCCTCATAGAATGAGTCTGGAAGCTTTCCTTCTGTTCCTATTTTTTGAAATAGCTCCAGGAGAATAGGTATTATTTCTTCTTTGAATGTTTGGTAGAATTCCCCAGGGAATCCCTCAGGCCCTGGGCTCTTGTTTTTTGGGAGGTTTTTGATCACTGCTTCAATCTCATTACTTGTTATTGGTCTATTCAGGTTGTCTATTTCTTCCTGTTTCAGTCTTGTTAGTTTATAGGTTTCCAGGAGGGCATCCATTTCTTCCAGTTGCTCAATTTATTGGCATAGAGTTGTTAATAATAATTTCTAATAATTGTTTCTATTTCCTTGGTGTTAGTCATTATCTCTCCCCTTTCATTCATAATCTTATTAACTTGGGTCCTTTCTCTTTTCTTTTGGATAACTATGGCCAGTGGTTTATCAATCTTGTTAATTCTTTCAAAGAATCAGCTTCTAGTTTCATTGATCTGATCTATTGTGTTTCTGGTTTCTAATTCATTGATTTCTTCTCTAATTTTAATTATTTCTCTTCTAATGCGTGGCTTAGGCATCATTTGTTGCTTTTTCTCTAGTTCTTTAAGGTGTAAAGTTAGGTGGTGAATTCGGGATTTTTCTATTTTTTTGAGTGAGACTTGGATGGCTATGTATTTCCCCCTTAGGACCACCTTTGCAGTTTCACATAGGTTTTGGACCGATGTGTTTTCGTTCTCATTGGTTTCCATGAGTTGTTTAAATTCTTCTTTGATTTCCTGGTTGACCCAAACATTCTTGAGCAGAGTGGTTTTTAGCTTTCAAGTGTTTGAATTTCTGCCAATTTTTTTCTTGTGATTGAGTTCCAGTTTTAAAGCATTATGGTCTGAGAATATGCAGGGAATAATCTCAATCTTTTGGTATCGGTTGAGATCTGATTTGTGACCTAGTGTGTGGTCTATTCTGGAGAAAGTTCCATGTGCGCTTGAGAAGAATGAGCATTCTGTTGTTTTAGGGTGGAATGTTCTGTATATATCTATGAGGTCCATCAGGTCCAGTGTATCATTCAAAGCTCTTGTTTCCTTGTTGATTTTCTGCTTGGATGATCTGTCCATTGCTAAGAGTGAAATATTGAGGTCTCCTACAATTAACGTATTTTTATCAATATGACTCTTTATTTGATTAACAGTTGGCTTATGTAGTTGGCTGCTCCCATGTTGGGGGCATAGATATTTACAATTGTTAGATCTTCTTGTTGGATAGACCCTTTAAGAATGATATAGTGTCCTTCTGTGTCTCTAACTACAGTCTTTAGCTTAAAATCTAATTTGTCTGATATGAGAATTGCTACCCCACCTTTGTTTCTAATGTCCGTTGACATGAAAGATGGTTCTCCATCCCTTCACTTTCAGTCTGGATGTATCTTTAGGTTCAAAATTAGTATCTTGTAGACAGCATATGGATAGGTCCTGCCTTTTTATCCAATCTGCAATCCTGTGCTGTTTTATGGAAGCATTTAGGCCATTCACATTAAGAGTGATTATTGGAAAATATGCATTTATTGTCATCATGTTTCCTGTGAAGATGTTGTTTTTATAGATTGTCCCTGTAAATTTCTGTTGTATATCACTCTTTGGGTCTTTCTCCTTTTATAGAACCCCCCTTAATATTTCTTGCAGGGCCGGCTTAGTGGTTACATATTCTTTCAGTTTCTGCCAGTCCTGGAAGCTCTGTATCTCGCCATCCATTCTAAATGACAGCCTTCCCGGATAAAGTATTCTTGGCTGCATGTTTTTCTCATTTAGTACCCTGAATATGTCTTGCCAGGCCTTTCTGGCTTGCCAGGTCTCTGTGGACAGGTCTGACGTTATTCAGATGTTCCTCCCTCTGTACATAAGGAATCTCTTCCCCCAAACTGCCCTTAAGATGGTTTCCTTTGTTGTAAGATTTGCGAGTTTTACTATTACATGCTGGGGAGTTGGTCTGCTTTCCTTGATCTTGGGAGGGGTCTTCTCTGCCTCTAGGACATGAATGTTTATTTCATTCCCCAGATTAGGGAAGTTCTCAGCTACGATTTGCTCAAATATATCTTCTAGTCCTC
>NW_027821823.1:0-275 GCF_054177405.1 Leptonychotes weddellii | reverse complement strand
CAACTTGGCCTCATCTTCTGAAATTCTCCTAATGACTCCGTGAGGTGGGTTCTATAATACCCTGAGACAGAAAACAGGCAAGAAAGTAAGCAACACCAACAAGGTCCCAGCATGGATGACCTCCTCCCTCTTCTTTTTCCTCCTCTTCTTCTTCTTCTTCCTCTTCTTCTTCTTCTTCTTCCTCTTCTTCTTCTTCTTCCTCTTCTTCTTCTTCTTCTTCTTCTTCTTCTTCTTCTTCTTCTTCTTCTTCTTCTTCTTCTTCTCCTCCTCCTCCT
>NW_027821822.1:0-275 GCF_054177405.1 Leptonychotes weddellii | reverse complement strand
ATGAATCATGGAACACTTCATCTAAAACTAATGATGTAATGTATGGGGATTAACATAAGAATAAAAAAAAAAAGTTAAAAAAAAATAAAAAATAAAATGCCAGGTTTTGAAGACTTACTAGAAAAAAGAATGTAAAATGTCTCATTAATAATTTTATGCTTATTATATGTTAAAATGATAACATTTTGGATATATTGGATTAAATAAAATATATTATTAAACTTAATTTCACCTGTTTCATTTTACTTTTTCAATGTACCATCTAGAAAATTTTA
>NW_027821821.1:0-275 GCF_054177405.1 Leptonychotes weddellii | reverse complement strand
CCAGCCTCATCCAAGAGCTAAGTCTTCCCAACTAGAAGGAAGGGCATTTGGATACCCTCATGTTTGGTTAACACTCTCTTAGACATTTCCTGCTGACCGCCCCCATCTTCCCCCAGCCAGTTTCCCCATGCCATGCATGCTAAGGTTCTCATTTTCCCCTGTGGCCCAGGGTGGAAATCTTAGACATCCTGATTTTTTATGTCTTTCCTTCGATAGTTGCAATCAGTCACTAGTGTTGATTCGTCCTTCAGCAGGTCTTTCAAAGCTCCCGGGCC
>NW_027821820.1:0-275 GCF_054177405.1 Leptonychotes weddellii | reverse complement strand
CGGGAAACCTGCTTTTCCCTCTGACCCTACCCCCTCTTGTGCTCTCTCTCTCTCAAATAAATAAATAAAATCTTTCAAAAAAAAAAAAAAAGGATACATGGAAAAGTACAAAAAAATTGAATTCTCAAGAATATCTGGAAAAGTCCCAAAATAACCCTTTTTTTTTAAAGATTTATTTATTTATTTATTTGAGAGAGCGGAGAATGAGAGAGAGAGAGTACATGAGAGGGGGGAGGGTCAGAGGGAGAAGCAGGCTCCCCGCCGAGCAGGGAGCC
>NW_027821819.1:0-275 GCF_054177405.1 Leptonychotes weddellii | reverse complement strand
AAAAAAAAAAGAAATTGTCATGTTAGCAGACAAGGAGTCATAATGGATTAAAGGCATAGGACAGCCAGTGCATAAGGGAGAGGTTTGCTAAGCTCATTTGGGGACATGATGAACAGACACAGGTAAGTCCTTAAGGGTTTTCTCAACATAGTGAGATTACAAATTATAAATGCAATGCAAAGTAGCAAGTTTCCTGTGATATGAGAAGTAGAAATAATGTTTTGGGTAATGGCAGACGAAGAGAAGACCTCCAGGCTGGAGATGTTGACATGGAA
>NW_027821818.1:0-275 GCF_054177405.1 Leptonychotes weddellii | reverse complement strand
AACATTCAGATTCTTTAAATCTTTGTTCATGGTTCTTTACTATGCTCTTGGGATTGAGAAGGAAAAATGAATGTGGCATACATCCCATTCTGGGGACACTTTCAGTACTTTTAATATATTTTTTTAAAGATTTTATTTATTTGACAGAGAGACACAGTGAGAGAGGAAACATAAGCAGGGGGAGTGGGAGAGGGAGAAGAAGGCTTCTTGTGGAGCAGGGAGCCCGATGTGGGGCTCGATCCCAGGACCCTGGGACCATGACCTGAGCCAAAGGC
>NW_027821817.1:0-275 GCF_054177405.1 Leptonychotes weddellii | reverse complement strand
TTTTTTTTTTTAAGAAATATACTAGGAATTTATTTTAGTAAACATATAAAGTTTTTTTAAATTTCATTTTATTATGTTATGTTAATCACCATACATCATTCATTTTGGATGTAGTGTTCCATGATTCATTGTTTGCATATAACACCCAGTGCTCCATTCAATACATGCCCTCTTTAATACCCATCACGAGGCTAACCCATCCTCCCACTCCCCTCCCCTCTAGAACCCTCAGTTTGTTTCTCAGAGTTCATAGTCTCTCATGGTTCGTCTCCCCC
>NW_027821816.1:0-275 GCF_054177405.1 Leptonychotes weddellii | reverse complement strand
ATAAAATTGGACTCATAGCATAAATTATAAGCAGCAATATTATTATTATTGATTACTAATATTGATGACTAATATGATGATGATGATGACCCCAATGATGAAAACAAAATATTATAATTAAGATTTTAAAACTCCAGGGCAAATGTTTTGTTTAATTATGATACAGGGGAAAATGTTGCTACTATATGAAAGCTGTTAGACTATAGTGAAAAGAGAAACTCTAGGATCACTGAAAACATCTCAAAACTCCACGATAAAATCACACAGGGTAAAAA
>NW_027821815.1:0-275 GCF_054177405.1 Leptonychotes weddellii | reverse complement strand
AATGGGAAAATGTCATATAGGTATTTCATTTTTTTTTAAAGTCAAATATTTTGGTGTGACTCTAACTGCATTAATTTCCATTTAGAGTTTCCATTTCAACTTCATAGCTAAAATTAATCTAGGCCCTTTTAGGTATATGCTGTCAGATTCAGCCATGTGCCTCCCATATCTATTTCTCCTTAGGATAAATTCTTTTTTTTTTTTTTCTAGTAGTTAATTTATTCACTACTTTAAAAACATTTCTAAAATGGTAAAAGTAATTTTTTTTTCTTATG
>NW_027821814.1:0-275 GCF_054177405.1 Leptonychotes weddellii | reverse complement strand
GAAGTTATGTATTCCAAGAAAACAGTAGCTATGTGTTATATACTTTTAAGTTGAAAAAAAAACAGGCCATAAGACAAGATATCTAATATAACCTTGTTTTTTGTGATAGATAGATGATAGATATATATCTAGATATTTAAGTATTTGATAGATGAAGTGGTAGTATAGCAAATTATTTTTTGATTTTTTCATATTTCACATATTCTCATTTTTCTTCCAATTAGTATGTACTATTTAAAAAAGTTACAAAGTTATAAAAGCCAAACCTCATTTCA
>NW_027821813.1:0-2566 GCF_054177405.1 Leptonychotes weddellii | reverse complement strand
ATAAACCATGAGAGACTATGGACTCCAGGAAACAAACTGAGGGTTTCAGAGGGGATGGGGATGGGAGGATGGGGTAGCTGGGTGATGGCTATTAAGGAGGGCACATGTTGTGATGAGCACTGGGTATTACACATAACTAATGAATCATTGAACACTTCATCAAAAACTAATGATGTACTGTATGGTGGCTAACTTAACATAATAAAAAAAATATTTAAAATCCTAAATATGTAGCTGATTTAAAAATTGATGTGAATAAGATCACCAAAATAATAACTGAGTAACCCTAGGAATATAATAATAGGTTTTCTTCATATTTATATCTCTTAAAGAATCCAATTTTGACATCAACATCATTTTATTATTTGGAATATAGAATAGTCTTTCTAATAACCATATAATACAATCCTGTCAGATTTACATAATAGAGCATAAGAGAGAAAAAAAAATAATGTTAGTCAAGTAGACAGTTTCAAATATAAAATGCAAGCAAAATCCTAAGACTATTCAATATCCTTGAAATTACTCTGCCAATCTTAAAGATGTTAGAGGTCAAGGTTATAAGCAGGAATGATACAAAATAGCATGCCAGTGTGATGCCACATACAAACTCAAATTACCATTGCAATACAAAAGAATCTTTAATATATGAATTGGAAGAATGATTAGATTCAAACAATGACTATGACACTAAAGAGATAGAGACATGGTATTGTAAGAATAAATGCATGTTATTGTTGGTTATGAAAATTTAGTATATATAAATATATTGAATTAATTTCCTTTGCAATTTATAATTTTATTAATGGTGTGTCTTAAAACTGATGTTGATTTAGAAGCAAAGAAATATAAGAACTCTCCCTTTCTGTTAGCAATTTTCAATGAGTTCTTGGGTTGTTTCTCTACAGTTAAATAATTCCTCCAGCACAATTTCCATTAATTGGACTAGATGGACTTTTACTATATTTCAATGGAGTCTAGTACTGGTAAGAAGCAGCCCCAAAGTAATATCATTTCTTGGCCACTTTTAGCTTATTTATATTGGCTACATTTTATTCCAGCTAACTGACGTTCTTTTGGCCACATAGCTAATTCTATAGCTCTGATCAGCAAAATCTTATCTATGTGTGTACATTGTCTTTTAATTCAAAAATTAATGTTAGGTAGCCAAAATGATATTTGTGACTTTCTTAAAAGTCAAACAGCAGAAGCTTTGGAAATCAAACAGAGTAGCCTTCACACTATGCCAGGCCTCCCAATAGAGTTTTTCTGATGACATATTAATGATGCCGTTATCCCTTCTAACTTCCAAGTTTCTGAAATCACATACCGAGTATTTCACAATCCAATCATTCACGGCAATGACTGCAAAGAGAAGATTATAGGAATACCGCTATATGCTGTCTAACCAGTAATTAAATCTCTCTTAAAAATGAATAGTGCATTTTAATAGTTTCACCGGTTTCATGAACAACATATGTTCTTTTAAGCAAGGGCTCATCTTTCATCAACACCTAAATTCACACCAAAGCTCAGTGGCTTTTTTCAGTTGGACGCCTGCACATTATATCATTCATCATCCTGCCACAGCAACTGTAGTGGAAGAGCATTAACCTGTCACAGTGTGATTCAGGAAGGAATGTGCTTTTCAAGGGAGCCTCAGCTTAGCTACCAGACCAGAGCTATAAAGTGTGGGGGGATATGTATGTATGTATACAAATAGGTCCTGAACAGGGCCTTAAAATTCACATTGACAAAAAGAATCTCAGACTATGGGAAAAACAGCTTGGAGCACAGATGAATGTTTAAGTAACTTAAACTTTTACTGACAAAGCTCATTCCCTATTCTGTAGTCTCTTCTTCTCTTGCTTAGCACATTTCTATGCACAGGAGAGCCCTGGGCTAATTTCTACAGTTTATATGCGGACAAGGAAAATAGTCTCACAGATGAGTAATAACAGTTCAACAGACAAAGGCAGCCTAAGGTGTGCGTGCAAAGGGGAAAACCATCCTTGGGACATGCAATAACAATATCCATTATTTCAAGCCAGCTATGGGGCATTTTTGTTCTGTAACAATCTGATTGTGTAGTGAACTGTAGAAGGGTGTCAGGTGAAACCAGCTTTAATGTACTTGTTAACTAGTACAATTATTGATAGAAAATGCTGAGTATTACTACTTTCTGGGGCCAAGAAATTGATCCATGAAGCAACTGCTTTGCTTAGAACCCTGGCCCTACCACTTCCTAATTATATGGCTTGGACAATGTACTTAAGTTCTCTGTGCCTTTGTTTCCCTCTCATTAAATTAGGAATAATATCAGAACCTACCTCAGAGCTATGGAGAGGGTTAGTAGTTTTCTTTCTCGAACATAAGGCATATAATCCACTAAGCTCAAAATCACCAAATGGGAAGCAAAAATAGTTTCAGTGGCTTATTTTGTGTATAGTCTTTCCCTTTCCTGGTCACTGGATCCATGCATTTTAGCTATGGGGAAGTATTTAGGGTTGAGTTTTGTGCCCCAAAAAGTACGTTGAAATCCCAACCTTGAGGGGCACCTAGGTGG
>NW_027821812.1:0-275 GCF_054177405.1 Leptonychotes weddellii | reverse complement strand
TGTGTGTGTGTGTGTGTGTGTGTGCACACGGGCATGCGTGCGTGTATATGATACAAGTATTTTCAATTGTTAGCATGGTTCTTAGCTCTCTGGTCTTAGAAAAACTGGCTATGGGTTGAATCTGACCCATAGGCCTCGGGGTTGGCTGCTAGTACAGAATATTGCTGAGAGAAAATTAAAAAGGCCTAAATATATGGAGATATATACCATGTTTGTGGCCTGCAGAAGTTAATATTGGTAAATTGTCCATTTTGACTAGGACTCTGAAACCTGAC
>NW_027821811.1:0-275 GCF_054177405.1 Leptonychotes weddellii | reverse complement strand
GACATTGAAGGTATATTGCTCTCCTCACCAGCTGAACGAAAACAGCTTCTGGTGGTTTTTACTAACAGGTATCAAGAAAAAAAAAATCACTTTCCAGATAAAAAGTTACATACCAGATAGCAGAAGATGTGATAATTTGCTCCAGCAGTAAAGCCAGATCTCTAACAGGAGCTTCAGTTGGATTCACCACTTGTTTAAGTTTGTGATAATCCAATGTCATTCTCCAAAATCTATCTGCTTTCTGCACAGGCCAAACAGGTGAGTCAAATGGGGAT
>NW_027821810.1:0-275 GCF_054177405.1 Leptonychotes weddellii | reverse complement strand
CCCCCACCAGCCTGGTCCAATCCACTGTCCCTAGCGCCTCCCTCACCATGCATTCCATATTCTGTCCCCCATCTCTGTCACCTCTGTCCCCATCTCTGTCACCTCTGTCCCCCATCTCTAGCTCCTCTGTCCCCATCTCTATCACTTCTGTCCCCATCTCTATCACTTCTGTCCCCCATCTCTGTCACCTCTGTCCCCCATCTCTATCACTTCTGTCCCCATCTCTATCACCTTTGTCCCCATCTCCATCTCCTCTGTCGCCTCATCTCTATCAC
>NW_027821809.1:0-275 GCF_054177405.1 Leptonychotes weddellii | reverse complement strand
GTATATCTCTGCATTCATTTAGCTATTTTATTTTTTTCATCGATGTTTTGTAGTTTTCAGCATGCATATCTTAAACATTTTTGTAGATTTATATCTAATCCATGTTTTCAGGTGATATTATAAATTATACTTAAAAGGTTTATAATTTTCAGGGTTCCTGGGTGGTGTAGTCAGTTGATTGTCTAACTCTTGATTTCGGGGGCGCCTGGGTGGCTCAGTTGGTTAAGCGACTGCCTTCGGCTCAGGTCATGATCCTGGAGTCCCGGGATCGAGTC
>NW_027821808.1:0-275 GCF_054177405.1 Leptonychotes weddellii | reverse complement strand
TCTGCTGAGCCTGGCTCTCTGCCAGGCACTGCTGGGTAGGAAGGGGCTGTGGGGCTCCAAGTCACAGGCAGAGCGCCCACACCCAGGCCGAGAGGGCCCAGGGGGTCTCGCCCAGGAGGGAGTCTTTGGCGAAGAGCTTTCCTTAGCCAGCCCCATTTCTTCAGGCAGAGTATGCTTTCCAAAAGCACTTCCACCCATTATCTGATCCCTGTATCTCTCTCATGAACCCGACAGGGCCAGTGCCTTTATCCCTATTTTATCTCAGAGAGGCTAAG
>NW_027821807.1:0-275 GCF_054177405.1 Leptonychotes weddellii | reverse complement strand
CCAGGTGCCCCCGCTTACTATTTTAGATCTTTCCAGCTGCATCCTCACACCACAGTCCCCTCGTTCTGCGTGCTTCATCCATTCTGGCCTTCATTCAGCACTGAATGTCTCTGGCATCCTCCTGCCGTAGGACCTCCGCATGCACTGTGTCCCCCTCTTTGGAGGGGCTGATAAATCCTACTGATTCAGACATGGGAAGCTATCTTCAGATCAGAGTACAAGCACACTGACCTCCAGTCTAGATTAAACCCCTTCCCCAGTGATATGTTGACATA
>NW_027821806.1:0-275 GCF_054177405.1 Leptonychotes weddellii | reverse complement strand
CCCGAGGGCCTGCTCTGGCTCAGCTGTGAGCCTGATTCAAGCCACAGCCAGGGAGCACCTGGCCTGACCCTTGGGAACTTTGGAGCCCCTCCCCCGACCTGTCTTCAGTGAAATGGAAATCAGGTGCAGGCTGCCCAGCTTCTCATCTGACCTCTCTCTAAATAAGCAGTAAGCAAACACAAACCTCAGAATGCTAATATGGCCTTTATTGAGTGAAAAGAGCTAATTTGGGCAATGATGTTTCCCTCAGATTTACAAAAGGGAATTGCAAATAA
>NW_027821805.1:0-275 GCF_054177405.1 Leptonychotes weddellii | reverse complement strand
ATGTAAAGTTTAAATGTTGTATATGAATCATGTTTTGATAACTTTGCGGTAAAAAAAGAATTTTCCCATGAGACTTTTTTTTTTTTTATTGTTTTATCTAATTAATACAGATCTATGTATGGGCTTTTATTAGTGTTTTGTGAACATGGTGTTATAAATGTGCTCCTAGGCCCAAATATTTTTATATTAATCAACTCCAGCTCCATTTTTGACAGAAACTTTTTGGGCGATACGTCTTCAGATTTAATCACAAACAATACATTTAAGGCTTCTTT
>NW_027821804.1:0-275 GCF_054177405.1 Leptonychotes weddellii | reverse complement strand
AGCTTCATTGATGCCTGCTTTTCATAATAATAGCAAACACTGATATCGTTTTTTTCTTACTAATTATCATTGTTCTGTATGAACTGCATTATAACTCAATTTTTACAACAAACTTAAGTTCTGTTATTATGTCCATTTTATAGATATAGAAACTGAGCTTTGGAGATGTTAAGTAACATACCTAAACTCTTTTTTTTTTTAATTTTTTTTTATTCTTATGTTAATCCCCATACATTACATCATTAGTTCTAGATGAAGTGTTCCATGATTCATTG
>NW_027821803.1:0-275 GCF_054177405.1 Leptonychotes weddellii | reverse complement strand
AAAAAAAAAAAAAAAAGAACTTATACAACTCAACATGGGATAATATACTTACAAATTATATATCTGATAAGGAACTTGTATCCAGAATATATAAAGAAGTATTATAACTTAATAACTCCAATAATCCAATTTTAAGGTGGAAAGTGATTTTAAAAGATATTTCTCCACAAAAGATATATAATGGCCAATAAGCACAAAAAAAGATACTTGACATAATTAATTATTAGTCTGTGGCCATTATAACAAATTACCACACTTTGGTGGCTTAAAACAAC
>NW_027821802.1:0-2567 GCF_054177405.1 Leptonychotes weddellii | reverse complement strand
CATGGATGGGACTGGAGGAGATTATGCTAAGTGAAATAAGTCAAGCAAAGAAAGTCAACTATCATATGGTTTCACTTATTTCTGGAACATAAGGAATAGCATGGAGGACATTAGGAGAAGGAAAGGAAAAATGGGGGGGGAATTGGAGGGAGAGATGAACCATGAGAGACTATGGACTCTGAGAAACAAACAGGGTTTTAGAGGGGAGGGGGGAGGGAGGATTGGTTAGCTTGGTGATGAGTATTAAGGAGGGCATGTACTGCATGGAGCACTGGGTGTTATATGAAAACAATGGATCATGGATCACCACATCAAAAACTAATGATGTATTGTATGGTGACTAACATAACATAATAAAATTAAATAAATAAATAAATAAATAAAATCTTTTTTTATTTTTCATTTTTAAAGTCATATTGTATCCCTTCATTGTAGTTAACCTTATTTTTTGTATCTATATAAGTTGTTCTCTCTTTAAAATTTTGGGATACAGTTTCTTCTAACAGACCAAAATATACCATAAATCTCTAGTGTATGGTATTGTTCTAGTCTCCTGCCTGATCACATTCTCTCCTTTTTTTTTTTTTAATTTTTCTTCTTTCTTTTTTCAACCAATTTCTTATCAATTCCTTTTATAAAATCTTTTCTAATTTTCACCTTTACAGTCATATTACATCACTTCATTGTTTTTACCCTTACTTATGTACATATATAAGTTTTTCTTTCTTTAAAATTTTGGGAGGCAGTTTCTTCTAACAGACCCAAATACAACCAAAGTCTAGTGTGTGGCACTGATTTATTCACCAACCTGATAATATTTGATCATATTCGGTTTTTTTTCTTCCTTTCCCGTTTCTTTTGCCCCAGTTTCGGGTCCCTTCTGATTTGTTTAGTGTATATTTTTCTGGAGTCGTTGTTACCCTGTTAGCATTATGTTCTCTCAGTCATCTATTCTTCTCTGGACAAAATGACAAGACAGAAAAACTCACCTCACAAGAGGCAGTACCGACAGCCAGGGACCTAATCAATATGGACATTAGTAAGATGTCGGACCTAGAGTTTAGAATGACGATTATAAAGATACTAGCTGGGCTTGAAAAAAGTATGGAAAATACCAGAGAATCCCTTTCTGGAGAAATAAAAGAACTAAAATCTAACCAAGTTGAAATAAAAAAGACTATTAATGAGGTGCAATCAAAAGTGGAGGCTCTAACTCCTAGGATAAATGAGGCAGAAGAGAGAATTAGTGATATAGAAGACCAAATGATGGAGAATAAAGAAGGTGAGAAAAAGAGAGATAAACAACTACAGGATCACGAGGGCAGAATTTGAGAGATAAGTGATACAATAAGACAAAACAATATTAGAATAACTGGGATCCCAGAAGGAGAAGAAAGAGAGAGAGGGGCAGAAGGTATATTGGAGCAAATTTTAGAAGAGAACTGCCCTAATTTGGGGAAGGAAACAGGCATCAAAATCCAGAAGGCACAGAGAGTCCACCTCAAAATCAATAAAAATAGGCCAACAGGGGCGCCTGGGTGGCTCAGACGTTAAGCGTCTGCCTTCAGCTCAGGTCATGGTCCCAGGGTCCTGGGATTGAGCCCTGCATCAGGCTCCCTGCTCGGTGGGAAGCCTCCTTCTCCCTCTCCCACTCCCCTTTATTTAGAAGCAAAAGTAACATAGACCAGAAAGGAATAGAGACAATATACAATAACAGTGACCTTACAGGCAATACAGTGGCACTAAATTCATATCTTTCAATAGTTACCCTGAATGTAAATGGGTTGAGTGCCCCAATCAAAAGACACAGGCTATCAGATTGGATAAAAAAACAAGACTCATCAATATGCTATCTGCAAGAGACTCATTTTAGACCCAAAGACACCTCCAGATTGAAAGTGATGGGGTGGAAAACCATTTACCATGCTGATGGACAGCAAAAGAAAGCTGGGGTGGCAATCCTTACATGAGACAAATTAGGTTTTAAACCAAAGACTATAAAGGGCACTACATCTTACTTAAAGGGTCTATCCAACAAGAAGATCTAACAATTGTAAATATCTATGCCCCTAACATGGGAGCAGCCAATTATATAAGCCAATTAATAACAAAAGCAAAGAAACACATCAACTATAGTACAATAATAGTAGGGGACTTTAACACCCCCCTCACTGAAATGGACAGATCATGTAAGCAAAAGATCAACAAGGAAATAAAGGCTTTAAATGACACACTGGACCAAATGGACTTCACAGATATATTCAGAACATCCCATCCCAAAGCAACAGAATACACATACTTCTCTAGGGCCCATGGAACATTCTCCAGAAGAGATCACATCCTGGGGCACAAATCAGGTCTCAACTGGTGCCAAAAGACTGGGATCACACCCAGTCTTTCAGACTACAATGCTTTGAAACTGGAACTCAATTACAAGAGGAAAGTCAGAAAAAACTCAAATATATGGAAGCTAAAGAGCATCCTACTCAAGAATGAATGGGTCAACCAGGAAATTAAAGAAGAATATAAAAAGATTCATGGAAACAAATGAACTGAAAAAAAAAAAA
>NW_027821801.1:0-275 GCF_054177405.1 Leptonychotes weddellii | reverse complement strand
GCTGTCGCTTTACACATATAAAAATGTGATGGGCACCTGGGTGACTCAGATGGTTAAGCATCTGCCTTCGGCTCAAGTCATGATCCCAGGGTCCTGGGATCAAGTCCCGCATTGGGCTCCCTGCTTAGCGGGGAGCCTGCTTCTCCCTCTGCCTCTCTCTCTCTGTCTCTTATGAATAAATAAAATCTTTGAAAAAAAAATGTAATGAATATAGTATGCGTTTTTTTCTTTTTTCTCACATCATAGTAGAAAGGAATAAATGTTATGTTTTAGTA
>NW_027821800.1:0-275 GCF_054177405.1 Leptonychotes weddellii | reverse complement strand
ACATCCCACCACTCAGTGCTCAAGCCCAGTGGCCCCCCATCACTGGAGATGGCTACAGGGTTGGTTAGGAGTGGGCTCCTGTGTGAGGGGCTGGTTCTTCCCTCCTGGCTCTTCTCTGACATTTAGGAATTTGGGTCTAGAGATTATGTTTGATCTTCCCCTTCCTATTAAAGGCACCAAATCTAAGATCAGGCAGACTATGTGGGAATCTCCACGTCACCATGGTGGCTGGGTGACCTTGGGCAAGTTGTTTAATGTCTCTGAACTATGACATG
>NW_027821799.1:0-275 GCF_054177405.1 Leptonychotes weddellii | reverse complement strand
TGGGGCCACCAGAGAAAGCATTGGATGTAACAGTGATTTATCACTGAAAGTAAAAGTCAAATGGCAAGAGGCTACTTTTTTTTTTTTTAAAGATTTTATTTTTATTTATTTGAGAGAGAGAGAATGAGAGACAGAGAGCATGAGAGGGAGGAGGGTCAGAGGGAGAAGCAGACTCCCTGCTGAGCAGGGAGCCCGATGCGGGACTCGATCCCGGGACTCCAGGATCATGACCTGAGCCGAAGGCAGTCGCTTAACCAAATGAGCCACCCAGGCGC
>NW_027821798.1:0-275 GCF_054177405.1 Leptonychotes weddellii | reverse complement strand
CTTTTAACCAAATTCTCTTTATCAGAAGAAAAGAAACAAATACACCATTGACATCACCAACCTTTAAGATTTTTATTTTTCTCAAACAGCACTAATGCAATGGATACTTTAAAATGTGTTTCCTTTGCTCTCCACCATTGGAGTTAATGACCGATAGAAATCTGTTTGTGAAACATCATGTATAACATTAAAAAAAAAAGTCTAGACCTACACAGGTGTATTTTTAGAAAGGGAAAATAAGCATGTTTTGGGTGATTGATGCTTTATTCACCTTC
>NW_027821797.1:0-275 GCF_054177405.1 Leptonychotes weddellii | reverse complement strand
CAGTAAACAGAAGGACAGGTGACTAATGGGGTTACTACCCTGGCTGGAGGGCCAGGGAAAGCCCAGTCTGCTCTCCGAGGGGAAAAATCCTGTCTTGAGAGGGATGTTCTAGTTCATCTCTCCACTCACTAGCAGTGGGACCTTGGGCAAGTCACCTATCTCTGAGCTCATTTTCTTCATCCGTGACAGAAAAGAGTTCAGAGAAAGGTCCCCTTTTGCTCTAGAATTATTGTGTCTTTACTGCAAAGCAAATTTGCTTTCAGATAAATTCATAA
>NW_027821796.1:0-275 GCF_054177405.1 Leptonychotes weddellii | reverse complement strand
ACCCTCCCCACTCTCATGCTCTCTCTATCTCATTCTCTCTCTCAAATAAATAAATAAAATCTTTAAAAAAAAAAATAAATAAAATCTTTAAGGGGCGCCTGGGTGGCTCAGTCGGTTAAGTGTCTGCCTTTGGCTCAGGTCATGATCCCAGGGTCCTGGGATTGAGCTCCACATCGTTGGGCTTCCTGCTCTGCGGGAAGCCTGCTTCTCCCTCTCCCTGCCACTCCCCACTTGTACTCTTTCTCTCTCTCTGTCAAAGAAATAAATACAATCTT
>NW_027821795.1:0-275 GCF_054177405.1 Leptonychotes weddellii | reverse complement strand
GCCACTTGCCCAAGGTCACAAAGCTAGAAAACAGAAGAGCTAGGGTATGATCCAAAGCAAGCAGCCTGTCCTCCTCACTCTACTGTGCTGCATCTCACTGAAACTGCTCTTTGATGTCCCTGTCTATCTTCCCTTCTGGCCTCTGAACCTCCTCAGGCCAACTGCTATGGTGTGTTCATTACTGCATTTCTCATATGTAGCTTAGTGTCTGACAAAAGAGAGCTCAGTGGTCGAATAGATGGTTTGGTTTGGATTTTGCTCTTGAATTTATCGAG
>NW_027821794.1:0-275 GCF_054177405.1 Leptonychotes weddellii | reverse complement strand
CTTTGTAATTAGTTTGAAATCATAAATGTGCTGCCTTCAGCTTTGATCTCTCTCACTATTGCTTTGGCTAAATTTAGCCTTTGGTTGACTTGGTGGCAGGGGTGCCAGTGTCCCCTGTGGAGCCGGCAGCCGGAGTCTGTGCCGAGCAGGGACTGCAGGAGCACGCGCCCTGTGGCTGATGGAGGTAGCCCCAGCCCTTGTTTCCCACCTACCCCACAGTCTCTGCTACAGCAGGCTCCAGCTATCTTTCCTGCGTGCTTGTGCCCTTCTTTATG
>NW_027821793.1:0-275 GCF_054177405.1 Leptonychotes weddellii | reverse complement strand
GTGGGGCCTTCAGGCGCCCCGGAACCACACGTCTCCAGCCACACACAGCTCGAGGGGCAAGCTGGACTCTCCCAGCCCGGCTCTGGCTTCGGTGGAAATCCCAGGGGCGCATTATGATTGGCCAGCTTGGGTCACGTGGACACCCCTCGCTCACTCGGGCCCGTGGGATGGGGGGGAGGTGACTAGTGCTTGAGCTCCACTCCCGGGCCTACCAAACTGGGGAGAAGAGTGGGATCTGTGCTAAAAGAAGTCAGGAGGGTAAAGTCAAAAGCCCC
>NW_027821792.1:0-2567 GCF_054177405.1 Leptonychotes weddellii | reverse complement strand
AAGCAGAGAAAGTCAATTATCATATGGTTTCACTTATTTGTGGAACATAAGGAATAGCATGGAGGACATTAGGAGCAAGAAGGGTAAAATGAAGGCGGGGGGGAAATTGGAGGGGGAGATTAACCATGAGAGACTATAGACTCAGAAACAAACTGAGGGTTTTAGAGTGGTGGGGGGGTGCGGTAATGGGTTATCCCGGTGATGGGTATCTTTTTTTTTTTAAGATTTTATTTATTTAGTTGACAGAGAGAGATAGTGAGAGCAGGAATACAAGCAAGGGGAGTGGGAGAGGGAGAAGCAGGCTTCCCACTGAGCAGGTAGCCTGATGCGGAGCTTGATCCCAGGATCCTGGGATCATGACCTGAGCTGAAGGCAGAAGCTTAATGACTGAGCCACCCAGGCACCCCCCGGTGATGGGTAGTAAGGAGGGCATGCATTGCATGGAACACTGGGTGTTATACGCAAATGAAGAATCATGGAACACTACATCAGAAACAAATGATGTACTGTATGGTGACTAACATAACATAATAAAAAAATAAATAAAATGTGAATCACCCCCCAAAACCAAACAAACAAGCAAAACTCACCACCAATCAACTGTATACCAATTGGTATCTATAGACTGCTTTACTAAAACAGAAGAATATTCATTCTTCTCAAACTCACATGGAACATTCACCAATACAGACCACATTCTGGGCCATAAAATACACCTTGACAAATCTAAATAATAGAAATCATATGTCTCAGATCACAATGGAATTAAACTAAAAAGTCAATAATAGAAAGATAATTGAAATAACCCCAAATACATGGAGATTAAAAATTACACATCATATGGGTCAAAGAAGAAATCTCAAGAGAAATTTGAAAATATTTTGCAAACCAAATGAAATGAAAACGCAAGTTATCAAAATGTGTGGGATGCAATGGATGCAATGCTTAGAGGGAAATTTATAGTGTTCAATGAGTATATTAGGAAAGAAGAAAGATCTAAACTCAATCACCTAAGTTTCCACTTTAGGAAACTAGAAAAAGAAAAACAAATGCAAACTAAACAAAAGAAAAGAAATAATAAGAATTAGAGTAGGAATCAATGAAATTGAAAACAGAAAATCAGCAGAGAAAATTAATGAAACCAAATCTGATTCTTGTAGAGATCAATAAAATTGATAATCCTCCAGCCAGGCTAACTATGAAAAAAGAGAGGACAAAAATTACTTATATCAGAAATGAAAGAATGGATATCACCATAGAACTCATGGACATTAAAAGGATAATAAAGAAATACTATGAAGAATTCTATGTCCACAATTTTGATAACCTAGATGAAATGGACCAAGTTCTTGAAAGACACAATTTGCCAAAACTCACACATGAAGGAACAGACAATTTAAATGGCTGATATCTAGTAAACAAATTGAATTGATAATAACCTTCCAAAGCAGAAAGCATTGCCCCAGATGGGTTCACTGGTGAATTCTACTAAACATTTAAGGAAGAAGTTATACCAATTCTCTATAGTCTCCTTCAGAGGATAGAAGCAGAGAGAATACTTCCTAACTCATTCTGTGAGGCCATTATTATCCTAATATCAAAACCAAAGTCATTACAAGCAAATAAAACTATAGACCAGTGTCTCTCATGAACATAGATGCCAAAATCCTAAACAAAATATTAGCAAGTCAAATGCAGCAATGTGTAAAAAGAATTATACACCACAACCAAGTGGGATATCCCAGGTATGCAAGACTGGTTCAACATTCTTTTTTTTCTTTTTTCTTAAAGATTTTATTTATTTATTTGACAGAGAGAGACACAGCGAGAAAGGGAACACAAGCAGAGGAAGTGTGAGCGGGGGGAGCAGGCCTCCCACCGAGCAGGGAGCCCGATGCGGGGCTTGATCCCAGGACCCTGGGATCATGACCTGAGCCGAAGCCAGACGTTTAATGACTGAGCCACCCAGGCGCCCCTGGTTCAACATTCTTATATCAATTAATGTACCATCACATCAACAGGCTAAAAAGGATAGTCACATGATTATATCAAGAGATATAAAAAAATTGATGAAATCCAATACTCATTCATGATAAATACACCCAGTAAATTAGGAATAGAGGGGAACTCCTCGACTTGATAAAGAATATCTACAAATAACCATGAGCTAACATCATACTTAATGGTAAGAAACTTGAAGCTTTCCCACTAAGATCAGTAATTATGTCTTCTTAGTGGATTGACTCTTTGTCTCTTCTCACCACTTATTTTCAACATCATACTGGAAATCCTGGCTAATTTAATAAGATGAGAAAAGGAAATAAAAGATATACAGATTGGGAAGAAAGAAATAAAATTACATTGGAAGATGATTTAATAGTCTATGTGAAAACCGAATGAATTGACCAAAACAACTACTCCCGGAACAAGTAAGCATTTATAGCAAGGTTGCAGGATACAAGGTTTGTTTTCCTATATACCAGCGATGAACAAGTGGAATTTGAAATTAAAAACACAATACTATTTATATTAGCACCCCACCAGATGAAATACTTAGGCAGCCATCA
>NW_027821791.1:0-275 GCF_054177405.1 Leptonychotes weddellii | reverse complement strand
TTTGTTAAAAAACAGACTCAACTAGTAAGGGTCATTTAGTGTTTGTGATAAATGTGAAGTCATAATTTATGAAGCATTTAAAAGAAATTAGAACACTAAAAATATTGTCACCTAAAATTATTTCATATGTAAGGAGCTAAGGACATATATATGAATGGGTACATTTTCTGCGCCATTTAAGACCATTTAAGGCTTCAGTTATTTATTCACTTATTTATTCTTCATTGAGATATAATTGACATATAACATGTGAGTTTAAGGTGTACAACATTGAT
>NW_027821790.1:0-275 GCF_054177405.1 Leptonychotes weddellii | reverse complement strand
AGAAAGTTTCTAGTGTTTTCCTGGGAAAATGAGGTTACAGCAGTTAGAAACAGCATTAGTCTCTTTTTTTTTTTTAAAAGATTTTATTTATTTATTTGAGACAGAGAGAATGAGAGAGAGAGAGCACATGAGAGGGGGGAGGGTCAGAGGGAGAAGCAGGCTCCCCGCCGAGCAGGGAGCCCGATGCGGGACTCGATCCAGGGACTCCAGGATCATGACCTGAGCCGAAAGCAGTCGCTTAACCAACTGAGCCACCCAGGCGCCCCCAGCATTAG
>NW_027821789.1:0-275 GCF_054177405.1 Leptonychotes weddellii | reverse complement strand
AGAGGAATGACATGCTCTGTGTCAAATTAAAGAGGAGGCCACCCCAGCTACTGGGCAGAGCGGTGGCCGAGGGGCGGTGGAGAGGGGGCAAAGGAAGCAAGGCTGGCCCCCAGGTCTCTGGCTGGAGCCATGGGTGGGTGCTGGGGTGCAGAGCTGGTCGGTCGGGACCGATGCCAATGTGAGAGTGTGAGCAGATGCAGAGTGTTGAGGCCCTGCTGTCCTGGGGACTAGTCACAGCGATAAACAGCTGGGGTTTTTGTGCTCTGGTCAAGGTG
>NW_027821788.1:0-275 GCF_054177405.1 Leptonychotes weddellii | reverse complement strand
CTGCTTCTCCCTCTGCCTGCCACTCCCCCTGCTTGTGCTCTCTCTCCCTCTCACAAATAAGTAAAATCTTAAATTAAAAAAAAAAAATCCATTAATCAATTACTTTTAATAGGGCACACCCTAGGGGCGCCTGGGTGGCTCAGTTGGTTAAGCGACTGCCTTCGGCTCAGGTCATGATCCTGGAGTCCCGGGATCGAGTACCGCATCGGGCTCCCTGCTCGGCGGGGAGTCTGCTTCTCCCTCTGACCCTCCTCCCTCTCATGCTCTCTGTCTCT
>NW_027821787.1:0-275 GCF_054177405.1 Leptonychotes weddellii | reverse complement strand
TGGGCTCTGAAAAGCACATTTGGAGCCTAGTTGGCAATCATTTCAGAGAAGTCTTGTACCCCTCCGCATCCTCTTCGGTTCCCTGGAATCCATTTTTTCCACAGATAGGCTCAAGGAGGGTCACTGGAAAGCTCTGAGAACTATGGCTTACTCCAGATTTGATCGCTGGGGGATCTCACCCCTCACGGCGCCCGCAGAATGGGGCAGCCAGCGCTGCTCCAAGCCGCAGGCCGTGGGAGACAGAGCCCAGCAATGTGTCCCGCTGTGCCACTCCT
>NW_027821786.1:0-275 GCF_054177405.1 Leptonychotes weddellii | reverse complement strand
AAAGACACCAGTGTCTAGGAAACTTAGACACATTTCTCTGGAAAGGGATATTCCTGATAAAATGATTAAATTCTCTCTAATCCTGCCCAGTTTTTTATCATAATTAAAACCCTGAGTTATGGTTTGAATTAATAAAATTGCAGTAATGCAGGGAACTCATAATAAAACTAGTGAAAACTTACGGAAGAATTGAATTTTCAATGAGAAAAATTCCACTGAGTCATAAATTTTACTTTTCTACTAAGTAACATATCTATAAATATTCATGATATAAA
>NW_027821785.1:0-275 GCF_054177405.1 Leptonychotes weddellii | reverse complement strand
CCTCAAGCTTACATTGCCTCTAGAACTCTTGCTCTTTGGAGAGAAGCCGTGTTTTTTGTTCCTCCAACCCAAAGGGCTCTGATGGGTCTTACTCGGGTCTTGTGTCCAGATCAAATCCAATCAGTGTGTCCAGGTGTTGTGGGAACGCGGTCACTGATGACCTATCTTGGTGACATGCTTAACCCTACAGTAGGGGGGGGTGAAGACACTTGATGGACTATCCCCACCCAACTCACGGTGAGAGAGGAGTCAGTTACCAAGAGGAAGGGATACAA
>NW_027821784.1:0-275 GCF_054177405.1 Leptonychotes weddellii | reverse complement strand
GCCTCATCCAAGAGCTAAGTCTTCCCAACTAGAAGGAAGGGCATTTGGATACCCTCATGTTTGGTTAACACTCTCTTCTTAGACATTTCCTGCTGACCGCCCCCATCTTCCCCCAGCCAGTTTCCCCATGCCATGCATGCTAAGGTTCTCATTTTCCCCTGTGGCCCAGGGTGGAAATCTTAGACATCCTGATTTTTTACGTCTTTCCTTCGATAGTTGCAATCAGTCACTAGTGTTGATTCGTCCTTCAGCAGGTCTTTCAAAGCTCCCGGGCC
>NW_027821783.1:0-275 GCF_054177405.1 Leptonychotes weddellii | reverse complement strand
TCAGGATAACACATGTCATCCAGATTGCTAAATCAAATCCAGTGCTCTGTTCTCAAGTATCCACTCACTTTCTTTCTTTTTTTTTTTTTTAAAGATTTATTTATTTATTTGAGAGAGCGAGAATGAGAGAGAGAGAGTACATGAGAGGGGGGAGGGTTAGAGGGAGAAGCAGGCTCCTCGCCGAGCAGGGAGCCCGATGTGGGACTCGATCCAGGGACTCCAGGATCATGACCTGAGCCGAAGGCAGTCGCTTAACCGACTGAGCCACCCAGGCG
>NW_027821782.1:0-275 GCF_054177405.1 Leptonychotes weddellii | reverse complement strand
ACTCGATCCAGGGACTCCAGGATCATGACCTGAGCCGAAGGCAGTCGCTTAACCAACTGAGCCACCCAGGCGCCCAATCATACTCTTCATTTTAAAACAGTTTTGAAATCACAGGAAAATTGGGAAGAGAGTACATGGGTTCCTGAGTATCCTGCACCCAAGATATTGTTGCAGTTGATGAACCAATATTGATACATTATCATTAACTAAAGCCCATGCTTTATTCAGATTTCCCTAGTTTTTTTTTAAGATTTTATTTTTTAAATTTTTTAAAA
>NW_027821781.1:0-2567 GCF_054177405.1 Leptonychotes weddellii | reverse complement strand
CATAGAGCCAACTTTTAGTATCCCTGCTAATTGAGAAAATTATTTAGGTAATACAAATTTTGTTTTAATTCCCTCTGAAATAGATTATATTTTATAGCATATTGACTTTATAATTATGTTTAGCCTGAGTTCTTACATACTTGGCAGGCCTCTGGAAATGAACATTTCCAAAACTGAACTCCTCAAGGATGCAGGAAGCCCTGCTCTCTCATATACGCTTTTGGTGGCATTGAACTGTGCACCCATACCCAAAGTAGAAATAACTTCAACTCCGTGCCCTTTATCCCTACTCCTGACCAATCACCAAGACCTCTCACTTCTAATTGAGACATCTCTTGCACATTTAGACCCTTCCTTCCCATTTCCACAGACTTATCTTCCTTGGAAACCTCATCACCTATCTAGATGACTAACAACTGCTATTATTTCTGCAGTACTCACTATGGGCCAGGCACTGTCCTAAGCCCTTTACAATCTTCAGATTGCCCCATGATGAAGGTACTATTTATTACTCATAGTGTATAAATGGAGAAACCAAGGCACAGAGTGTTTGAGCACCCTTTTCAAGGTCACAAAGCTGATAAATGGCAAAGCCAAGATTAGGGAACCCCCCCCACCCAGTGAGTCTGAATCTGGGGTCTAAATGCATAAAAACTCCTCTGTGCCAGGGTCAAGGTCATCTTACTTCCCCTCAGTCTGGACTTCCCTCCACATTGCCACCACAAAATTTTCTTCCAAAACGAATCCAATCTTGTCATTTTTCTGCTTTTAATAACATCCTATTAGCCCATCATTGCCTTCAGAAGACACTTCCTAACATGAAAAATAACGGCCTTTACCACTCAGCCCTAATTACCTTTCTCGCCTATCATCTGATCCCATCATCAATCCACCATCCTACTCCCAACCAGCCATAGTGCCCCCTCACAGTATCATCTCCAGGCCTTCCTGCCTCTGCAAATGCTATTTTTTCTACTTGAAAAGACACTTCCCAAGGGCACCTGGGTGGTGTAGTCAGTTAAGTTCTGACTCTTGGTTTCAGCTCAGGTCATGATTTCAGAGTCAGGAGATTGAGCCCCGCCTTGGGCTCCATGCTCAGCGTGGAGTTTGCTTAAGACTCTCTCTGCCGCCCCCCCCACACACACACGCTCTCTCTCAAATAAACAAACAAAAAAATAAATAAATAAGACACTCTCCCATTTCTCTGCATGTGGCCGTCTGACTTCAAGATACAGATCAAATGACATTGAACTTCAGTTTTATTATTATACGATGGGCATAATAATTATTCTCTTCCTCAGCTCATAAAGAAAATATGAAGGCCAAATGATATAATGTAAAAACTTTGTGAGACCAAAATACTTACATGGTAGAGAATAAGCAAAGCTATTCAACTGAAAGGTTTTATAATCTTCCCCAACCCTTTCAACCAGCCTCGGAAGGAGAGAGAATTCGTGGCCTTCCTTTTCTTGGACTAACAAGGTGAAAATGGGAAGCAGAAAGGAGATATTCAACCAGTCAAAATGTCATAGAGTTTTGAGGGTTCATACTGAAAAAAGGAAGGTTACTGTGACTATTTATGTATATACAGACTGATAACAGTAAGAAAGATGAGGACAAATTTAAGATGGTTTGGATGTGTTTTATATATTCACCCCATCATGTCTTCTCAAGAGAGATACAAATAGTTCTTCAAATGGTTTTGGGGTTTCGGACTGAGGTTTCTTTGACAGCTGTGTCAATATAAAACCACCATGCACATGGGATTTATACAGCCCACCCTTGTGGGTGTAAGTCTCCCACAGAATCATATTCTACCATGCAGGCAAATGCTCTCTTCTGACTGCTTCCAATGAGCTGTGTTTATCCACCTGTTCTGGTCTAACCTGCTGTGTCATAATGTCCTGTTAATATGACTTATACCCATACACACACACACACACACACACACACACGCACACACATACCTTCCCTACCTCACACATAGGTCGTGAGTGCCTCAATGACAAGGATTGAATGATATTTACCTTCATATTCCCAATATCTTCCATGGTTCCTAGCTCTGGTTGCCTAAAGAGATGGAAATCCCAAGACAAGGAAAGAGCACAGCTCAGTTTCTCCCTTCTAACTTCTTTTATTAAAGATGTCCACAGAGAGAAGTCTTTATGTTTTTGTAGCTCATTTGTTAGTTCTAATATTTGTCAGAAGCAGTGCTTTACAGAAAAGGAAAAGAAGAGGATTCCACCAGGAGACAAGAGGTCTAAGGCCTGGGGCGACCTCTGCCATCAGCCAGCAAGGTCCCCTAGACAGGTCAGGACAACCCCTGAGCTTCAGTCCCTCACTAGCAAATGAGGTAAAGATCTATACTCTAGGAACTACAGAACACTCATGAAATAAATTGAAGAAGACACAAAAAGATGGAAAAACATTCCATGCTCATGGATCAGAAGAATAAACACTGTTAAAACGTCTATGCTACCCAGAGCAATCTATACCTTCAATGCCATCCCGATCAAAATTCCAATGACATTTTTCAAAGTGCTGGAACAAACAATCCTAAAATTTGT